>NC_091839.1:48575975-48645975 GCF_037783145.1 Equus przewalskii
CACTTTGATAGACACTGGGATCTAGAGATGAAATGTAGAAGATAGGGTTACTGCTTTCAATGGATAAAAACTGAAATATAAATAAGCCAACAATTGCAATACAGTATGACATGGTCCATTTTTAGCAGTAAGTGCTGTGATACCCACAGGCACCCAGGTCAGCCTGGAAGGTCAGGAAGGCCATTTGTAGGAGAATGCATTTCAGCTGTTAATGATCCAGGTGGATAAGGAAGGGAATCAGACTGAGGCCTAAGAAGATCTGGTAGGTTTAGAAACCTGCAAATAGATTGGTGAGGCTCTAACGCATGGGATGAGGAGGCCTATGACGAGAGCAGCAAATGTAATAGTAGAAGCAGAGATGAGATAACAAGGGGCTTCGTGTGTTGTATATAGAGGTTACACTATCTTTCTCCTGTTTTCTTCATAGTTACAATTTTGAATGGCTGCATAATTCACACATATTCATGTGTTCCATTGCTTTTATCTTTTCCTTTCTAGACAATAATCCTCATGGCTATGTTTCTCAACCTTGGCTATACATTAAAATCACTTGTGGGGACGCTTAAAGGAAATGAAGCCTCAGTCCATCCCTTGAGATTCTGAATAAATTGTTGTGATGGTCTGGATGGGGGATGTTATGTGTTTGAGTGCTGCCTCAAGCAATTTCATTTTTCTATTTGGACATTTGTACATTTGTTCTTGTCTGGAGTTTCCTTATTCATTCTTTCCTTTATATCTGCTTTAGTCCATAAGTTACTTGAAGGATCCTCTCATAAAATCACCTCATGTGTAGCAAAATTAGGACCCAGAGCAATGAACATAAGATTAAGAAGTCAAGACAACAGGGGAAAAGCAAAGGTACATTTGTACGAATGTTGAAGTGAGATAGAGTGAGTAAAATAATTGTTAATATAAATTTCTGAGGAAACAAAGTTTCACTTGTTATTTAGCCCTAACTGATATTTCTCACCTGGGGACCACTTTAGACAATGAATGCTACAGTGAACATCTACAGGCATAAATCTTTTCATGCTTTTTTGGTATTATGTCCAGCAGAATTGTTAGGTGAAAAGCCTTATAACTCTTTCTAAAAGGTTGTACTGATTAACAAAGTCACCAGCAATGAAAGAACATCCACCAGAACCCTAACAATGAAGCAGCATGCTAGTCATGAATTTTCCCATTGTTTGAGTTCTGGCTAAAAACAATGTAATATACAGAAGACCAGTTACACAGGTTGGCTATCTTGGGGGTAGAAGAGAAGGGATCAGAGATCGGAGAGCTAGAATTTCTTTGGAGAGTGAGTTGTTTATATGCTGTGGCATTTCCTCTGTCACTCCCTAAGGAGGAGAGGGGCTATTTCTCCCCTCTCAAGAGAAGTTGGAGAAGCTTAAAAAGAACTGTTTAGAGAAAGTGCCCTGTGTTTCTTGACATTTAAGGGACACAGGGACTGGTATCCAACCGATGCCTGAGAAGTCCAAAAGTGACAGCTTGGATGGCTAGACCCTGAGAATGAATGGGGCAAAGATGCTCAAGTTTTCCAGTAGTCCAAGTGGACTGAGGGAAGGGAACCCCTCTGTATCATCTTGGAAGGGGCTCTGCCCTGGCAGACTATCTTCTAGGAGGAGCAGTTCTTCTGAGTTGGGGGAAACTTTTCAATAGATAGATAATGGGTAGTATGAAGCCTCAGAAACTAGGCACTGAGAGAGGTTGTCTTAAAAGCCAATGATAAGAAGGCATCCTCTACATTGAAGGAACCTAGAAGTCTCCTGAAATGCCCGAGGAGAAAAAAGGCAGGCCTTGATGTCAAACACACCTCATTAGCCATGGTACACTGTTGTCCCTTTCTCATAATGTATCTTTCCCAGAGCCAACTCTAGAGAGACCAAAATAGCAGCTAGATAGTGGTTACGAAGAGGTAGAGTGAGGAAAAAGTAAAAATGTTCCTTATATTGCTTCCTTTTCTGTAGATTTCTGAGTCTAAGACAGGTCAACACAGTAGGAGAGAAGAATTTCACTAGTTGATGGTTTGGAGTTTTGATATTAGACTGAACTGAACTTCCACTTTCTGCAAGTTTCTGCAAGTAGCTTCCAGTTCTGATTAGTCGGAGACAGTGGTGAGAAAGAATAAGTTGGTTGTTGCCTGCACATGTCTAAATTCAAATAAACGCCTTCAGTAGCCTCAACTATTACAACTTGTGAACATTTTCTCCTACATGTGCTTTTTATTTGTGTTACTATTTTTCATCATTTGGAAGGTTTAAGTGATTATGTATTAAAATCTGTTGATATTTTCCTTCATTATTTCTTCTTTGCTTCAAAGCTGAGAAAGTTATTCTTTCATAGATCTGATAAATATTCTATTCTCTTTTCTTGTCTTTTTCCAGCAAGTTCTTTTTAAAAAATATTCAAATATTTCATCTCTCTGTGGTTTACTTTTGTATGTAGGAAAATGTTCATTAAATTTAAATTATCCCAGATTATTATCCATGTCTGAAAATTGGCAAATTTTTATTTATTCATTTTGTCCTGTTATATATGGTCCTAAATGTTTTTTATTCTTCAGATAGGAAATTGGAGATGTCCTAAGAGGTGCATTCTATTCTTGAGTGGCAGAAGGAATGCTTTGTGAAAGGTGGGAGTGAGCTTGGCATACTCCAGGCAGCATTTGGCACAACTGACCATTCCCTCCTTTTAAAAACTGGCTTTTCTCTTGCAAGAAGCCCCAAGTGATTACTCTCCTCATTTTCTTCTACCTCTTTTCCCCTCTGTTTGGCTGATTTTTTCACTTCTATCCTAACTCTAAATGTGGGAATTCCTCTGGATTTGATTTTGGATCTGTGTCCCTTTTCTGTACTCTCTTCCCAGGCAACTCAAACACTAATAATTTAAAACATATATTGGTGCTACTTAAATTTAAATCTATCTCACTTCAACATTCGTACAAAAGAACCTTTGCTTTTCCCCTGTTGTCTTGATTTCCTAATCTTATGTTCATTGCTCTGGGTCCTAATTTTGCTACACATGAGGTGATTTTATGAGAGGATCCTTCAAGTAACTTATGGACTAAAGCAGATATAAAGGAAAGAATGAATAAGGAAACTCCAGACAAGAACAAATGTGCTCTATATTCGTATGTTCAGTTTTACCTCATTTTGGGGGAAATAGCTAAAGTCATCTAACCAGTTGCTAACTGGTCTTTGCCTTTTTTCTTTATACTACATTCCTATATTCAATTTATTAACAAAAGCAACCAATCCCAATGCCAAAATATTTCTATATGTTTTCTCTACATATCTATTTTTACTGACCTATTCCAAGCTGCTAATTACTCTAGGTTATTTATAACATCCTAGAAGACCCCTCCCCCCTTATGGTACCCTATCCTTTTTTCATGGCATTGAACACAAATTTATCGTTGGCTTGATTGTCTATTAGCTTTCCTTTCCACTAGGCTATAAGCTTACAAGGGCTGGAACCATATCTGACTTGTTCTGCACTATGCCCCCAGTGCCCAGCACATTAGCTGGTACATATTAGGCTCCTGATAAAGAGAAGACAATTCCATTAAAACATCGTGCTATGTTGAATTTATTTTCCCTTTTCATACCTTTTAAAAATTTTACCATGGATAAAATTCTTCAACTCTTTGGGACAAGTTTCTTAATCTGCGTATGGAGGAGGTCTGAGTATTAGATAATCCAAAGGGTCCTTTACAAAATTCTTTGCTCCTGTTATTTCCTAATTATTTGATCAGGTATTGATTTAGTAATTAAAAAGAAGCTATTTTATGTTTCATTATTTTATTGATTATGTATTTGTATATTTCCATACCTTAAGGGTAAATCCACATACATTATATGACCTAATTCATTGATTTAAAACTTAAAAAAAATCATTTAGTTGGTCCTCTAATCAAAATAATGTAGCTTTTTTGGGGCAGGATATGTGCTGTTTTGATAAAAGTTGCATTGATTGGCTTCATTTTCTGCAAATTAACACTTTGTGAAACTATTTTATTCTCTAGGCTCGAGTATCTCTTTCTTTTTGATGCTGTTTTTCAGCTGGTTCTTACCACTATCTCTGTTGAATACTACCTGTTGTTTTGAACCAACGATAATCTCTGTTGAAAAATCTCCTAAGAATTCTTGACTTAAACTTCTTTTTCTTTCTATAAGTGACTATAAGACCAATTGAACTTTACAACTCATGCTGTGTGTGATGATAATTATAATTCTTGTATTTTTCTTTACTTCCTTCTCTTTGTTATATTTTCCTTTGTTAAGTGGTATATTTTGAAAAAATAATATTTCTCATGATTTACAGTGAGTCTTAAAAATTGACTTTTTAATAAAATCATTTCACAGTGACTATGACTGATTTCATAAATTCGTCATTCATTCAGTAACATTTATTGTTCATCTACTACACATCAGGCAATGATGTTAACATAGGTATTTGCTATTCATGTTGGCATCTGCTCCTGGGGATATCATTTTATTAAATTTTTTTTAACTTTCACCAGTTTCATTAATTCCAAATCATTGGAATTAACTTATGGGACGGTAGTAATTTCTGTATTTAAATTTCAGTTTTCTTATACTCTGTGCTAACATTATATGCATTTCTTTGTGTAATCATTAAAACAACCCCATGAAATAGGTGCTATCTTCACTTTACATATGAGACCTAGAAATGTTTAATAACTGTCCCAGTGTCACATAGATAGTAAGAAACTGAAGTGGGTTGGGAGTCCAGATGCATCAGAATGTAAAGACCATGCTCTTTCTCATTCGCCATGTACCATCATTTCCTTTTATGACACTAGGGTGTATTGTTTATTTTTTATCTTGCCTAATAAGACCTTGAAGCCATAGATGAAGTCCTCTTTAGACTCTACGGAGTGGGCCCTTAGTACTGCTCTATTGAATGAAAGATCCTATAGGGAGCTTATTGGATAAGTTATTAAAACTGTATACAGTTTGACTATAATAATTTTGTTATATTGGAGCTAATGAAGCACCCTGTTCTTGTTTTCAGGCCACAATATTGAAAACAATTTTCCTCACAAGGCTTAGAACTCTGTAGATGCTGTCATTCTGTCAAGACAAACTCCAGCTTCCTCTATGGAATTATGTTCAAATGAGAGAGGTGATTTTCACATCACATGTATTCATTATTCTATTCAGCAGATATTTGAGTATCTATTAGGTGTCTGACACAATACTAGGATCTATGAATTCAATGGTAGGGAGAAACCCACATGGATCTTGCCTTATGGATAACCTAGTGATGGAGAAACACAATGTCCAAATAACAACACAGATAAATATCAAATTACAAACTAAGATAAATGTGATCCATTCAATGATAAGAAAGTGTATCTGTCACTAGGTGGCAGGCCTAATCTTGGGGGGGGGGGGCGTAGTGAATGTAGGAGGATTTTTCAGGAAGGCTACCTTTTGAGGTAGGATATGAAGGATTTTTAAGCTCTTAATTATGCCTATAATACCTGGGGAAGCTTGTAGACACAGTACATTACCAGAAAGATGCACAATTAGTTGTTCATGCATATCCTTGGAATCTGCAGATAGAACAAAACATGTATTTATTCTTCTCAATAAGTCACGTATCAGTCCACAGAGAGGCTTCCTCTAAGTGGCATGTAAGAGATTGTGCCTTTCTCTCTTACTTCTCGTTTCCTTCAGAGTGTCATTGGAAGTCTTCTATCCATTCATCCTCTTGCTAGGGTACGAGATCTGTCCTGCATTCCTGTATGCCTCTGGAGATGGCCTTATGAGAGAAAGCAGGAAATAATTCCAGGTAAATGCAGCAGAACAAATAATCTTCTTGTGGTGAGAAAGAGAACAGTGCATTCAAGAAACTAGGAAAGGAAGCGAGGGATGGCTACTATGGCGGGTGCACAGGGAAAGAATGATTTGAAAAGAGGTTGTAGAAAAGGTAGAGGTCAGACAATGATTTGAACTCCAGGTTCAGCAAGTGCCACATGTGGAAAAGGAGTGCAGAACGTTCAGCTCATTTCTTTTTGCTTCGTCTCTCTCCAGGATCTTAGGCCATTACATCCTGGCTGTTTGGTAGTCTCACACTCCAGTTTTGGTTTTTCCAGATTCTTGAGATTGAAGAAAGCTCTAGGGCATCAGGATATCACTTTCTGCTCTGCCTTTATGGCCTGTGCTACAAATCTGTAGATGTCCTGAGGGAAAAAGCGAGTGAAGAACGTCTGTCTCATCCAAATGCCCTCAAGTCCTACCTGCTGTGGTTATTTTTTTATGCTTTTAAAATTTTGTGATTTTGTTTGCTTTATTGCTCCAAAGAAGCATTAATTAGACTGACATCTGGCTTCTCAACAGAAACACTAGAAGCCAGAAGCACATGCCATAAAATCTTTGACCTTAATACCAAAACCTGATAAATACATTATTTAATATATATATATATATGTAGTCTAATCGATCCTAAAGAAAATATTAGTAAATTTCATCCAGCAATATATAAAAAGGATAGCATATCAGGACTAAGTAGGGTTTATTCCAGCAATACAAGTTTAATTTAACATTTGAAAATTAATTAATGTAATTCACTACATCAAAAAAAAAAAAGAAAAATCACATTACAATCTCAGTAAAGTAAGCAAAAAGATGTGGTATAACTCAACATCCCTTCATGACATACACTCTTAGCAAACTTGGAGGAAAAGAAAACTTCCTTAATCTGATGTGAAGTATGTTCAAAAGCTACAGTAAAATCATACTTAATGGTAAAATGTTAAAATCTTTTTGTCTGAGATCAAGATTGATATAAGAATGCTATCATCACATCTATTCAATGCTGCGATGTTTTACTTGTAATAAGAAATGAAAAAGAAAAATAAAGGAAAAGGAAATAAGATTTTAAAAGAATAAATAAAAGTTTCATTAAATGTGATATGATTAGGTACATATCCAATAAAAAATCTCTGGAAATATTTTTAGGATTAATAGGCAAATTTTAAAAGCTTGTGGAATATAAGATTAATATAAAAATTGATTGTATTTCTATGTACCAGTAACAATTGGGTAAAATACAATTTATAATATATCTTTACAATAATGTAAAAATATTAAATGACTAGACACAAAGAATCTAGAAGACTTATACGGAAAACTACAAACCATTATTGAGAGATGCTAAAGAAGACCTAAACAAATGGAGAATTATAGCATGATTGAAAGAATCAGTATTGTAAAGATATTAATTCTTCCAAAATTTATTTTTGGATCCGGTGCAATTCAATTCAAAATCCTAAAAGGTAATTTGTGGGACTTGAAAAGCAAATTCTAAAATCTCTATATAAATACAAAGTGTCAAAATAGACAAGGCAATCTTGATGAAGAATAACAAGGTAGGAAGACATGCTCTACCAGATATTGTGGCTTGCTGTAAAGCTACGGGAATTGAGACTGTGTGGGAAGAATAGATAAAGGGACCAATGGAGCAGAACAGAGAGCCTAGAAGCATATTGTTTTCATTATCTATTGCTATGTAACAAACTATCTCAAAACTTAGTGGTTTAAACATCAACAACCATTTATTTTCTCTCATGATTCTGTGGACTCAGCAGGATGGTTCTTTTGCTCCATATGATGTCTGCTGTAGCTGCAGTCTTCGGGAATATCAACAGGGATGGAATTTCCTAGATGACTTATTCATATGTCTAACAGTTGGTGCTGACTGTTGGCTGGGAGATCGTCATGTCTGTTCACAGCACCTCCAGTCTCCTTCATTTGGCCTCTCCACATGGTTTGGACTTCTCACAAGATGGCAGCTGGGTTCCAAGAGGGAGTTTTCCAAACACACAAAGGCAGAAACTACCCATATCTTAAGATTTAGTCCTGGCAGTCACACAGCATTGCTTTTGCCACATTCCTGGTGGTCAAAGCAGGTTACAGGATCAGCCCGGATTTAAGGAGTGGGGGGCAGAAATATATCCTGCTTCTTAATGGAAGAAATCACAGAGAATTTGCAGTCATCCTTACATACAGAGCCATGCATATATGGATACTTGACTAAAGCAAAGGTGGCAATGTGGGGAAAGATTTGTCTTTTCAATAAATGATACAGAAAGAATTGGATACTAATATGGAAAAAAATGAAACTTGACCATACATCACATGCTAATCAAAAATAAATTCAAGTAAGGTTGTATATTTAAATGTCACGGCAAAAAATAATACTTTAAACAATGATACAGGAGAATATCACCATGACCTTGGGATAGGAAATTTCTTTTAAGCTGCACACAAAATGTGTTAATCATCGAGGAAAATATTATTAAATTGGACTACATTTTAGCAGTTGCCACTGTTGTCCCACATCACCTTCCCTTGACCCATCTCTAATTTCAGCCAAGCTAGTGTATAGACAGTTCCCTGCTGGCTCAGACTCACCTCTCTGACAGTGTTTCATGGTTTCTCTTCAATGGCCTTTTGCAGCACCAAGGAATGTCTTGGCCATTGTGCAAACACAGCCTGAGAGTGTAGAATTAATGCCCCTGAGCACAATCCTCAAACTGTAGGCCAAGAACTGGGATAAATGCTTCAGTCTCCTGTCCTTTGGACAGACAATTCTGGAAGGCCTTCTGTACAATTCTCAGGAGGTCCAGGCAGAATTAAGTCATGTTTCCTACAGTGATAATGTCAAAAATACACAGTAGCTTTTCTTTCCTCCCTGTCTAACTCTCCCTATTTCTTCACCTCTACTACCTAAATGATTTCCTAATTAAACTACTTGCATGCAGTGCTTGCTTGGGTCTATTTTTGGAGGAACTCAAGCTAAAAAACATTAAAATTAATAATCACTATTTATCAATGGCATTATTAAAGAGTAAAAAGACCATAGAGTGGGAGTAGGTATTTCCAAAAAATGTAACCAAAAAAGGCTTGCATGCTGAACACTAAAAAAACCTCTATAAATAAAAAAGGACAGATAATCCTTCAGAAAAATGGACATTTTTTTGTGTATAGGCCTTTCACCACAGATATATACAAATGGCCAATAAATGTAGGTAAAAAGTACTGAACTATTAATTCAAGTTAAAGCACATGAAATGCTACTACACACCCACCACAATGGCTAAAATTAAGAATAAGGATAATACTAAGTGTCAGCAATACAAACTCTTCTACCCAGTGCTATGATCTGAATGTCTGTGCCCCCCCTCCCCCCAAATTCTTATGTTGAAATTCTAACCCCCAGAGTGGATGGTATTAAGAAGTGGGGCCTCTGGAAGGTGATTAGGTCATGAAGGTGGAGCCTTCATGAATGGAATTAATTTCTTATAAAAGAGATCCCAGAGGGAACCCTGCCTCCTTCTATTTTGGAGAAACTCAAACTAAAACAACATTAAAAGTAGGAATCACTGTTTATCAACAGCATTATGAAAAATGGTATTATTCTGTGTCTATGTAAGGATGTAAAGAGAAGGCACTGCCTGTGGACCAAGAAGAGAGCCCTCACCCTGCCACCTGATTTTGGACTTCCAGGCTCCAGAACTGTGTGAATTAAATTTCTGTTGTTTATAAGCTGCCCAGTCTGTGGTATTCTTTTGTAGAAGCCTGAACAGACTAAGACACCCAGCTAGTGGGAGTATGAATTGAACCATCAATTTGGAAAACTAGCATCATCTACCAAAGTTGAAGATATGCATACCTTTTGACCTACTAATCCCATTTCAAGGTACATACCTAATAGAAATAAATGCGTTTGTGTCCCCAGCATGCATTGTAATAGCCAAAAACTGGAAAGTATCCAAATGTCTAATCACCCTAGAAGGGATAAATATATATGTTGTATTAATACAGTGGGATATAATACAGCCATGAAAATGAATATACTAGAGCAATACACATTACACTATATATGTAATGTAGATTTAAAAAGTATACACGGAAGAATATGTGCTGTCCACTTCCATTTATATAAAAACTAAATTATAGTGTTTAGTGATGAGTAGATGTTGATGAAAGTAGAAAAAAAAGCAGGGTGGTTAACTTTAGAGAAGAGCAAGAGGGGAGTGATTAGGAGTGGGCATATGGGGAATTTCTGAGGTGTTGGCAATATTTTTTTATAAACTAAATGTCAAGGCAAATAATTATGGAAAGTTCCAAACGTAAACAAAGGCAGAGAAAACAATTTTGATAAACTTACATTTACTTCCTAACCAGTTTCAAAGTTTTCAATTTATGGACTATCTTATCTCATCTCTATTACTGTATTACTCCTACTTACAACATGAATCATTTTGGGCCGAATCCCATAATCATGTCATTTCAAATGTGTAAGTAGTTTTATGTATCTGTAACAGATAAGGTATGAAAAACACATATTCACAATACCATTATCACACCAAGAAATGTAACAATTTCTTACTATCATCAGTTATTCAATCAGTATTTAAATTTTCCTGATATTTCCAGTTTTTTAAACATTTGGTTTGTTCAAATCAAGACTCACAAAATGGCCCACTTCTTTTATTTGTCTGCAATGCTTCGTGAGTGGTGTGACTATACTTTGTAGATTGTCCAAAGAGTCCCATTTCAATAGCATTTCTTTTCATTGTCTAAAATATCCTAGTTTGGGGAAAAAAAGTATAGAGTTAATCTACAATTGAGTTCTTTTCATCGTTAAGCACCTACACTCTCTCTTTTTGTTTTCTTACTTTTTTGTTTTTGTTGTTGGAAGAAACTGGGTCATTTGTCCTATGGTGTTGTCTACAGTCTTGATATTTCCTAAGTGCATCTTTCTGGTGTTGTTCAATATGTTACTCTGCCCCCTGCATGTCCCTAAACTGGAAGTTAGAACCAGAAGCTTGATTTGTTTTAGGTTCTGTCCGGAGAGGAGGGGGAGAATATTTCATAGGTGATGTTGTTTACTTCTGGTAGAAAGAACGTAGCATCCACTTGTCTCTCTTTTAGTAGGGTTAGAAGTCATTGATGATCATTGCCTAGATGTATTATTTCAAAAGGAGTTTTCCAAATGGTAATATTAATATTTTGTTTCTTGATCTCAGAGGTACTTATGTGGGGCTTTGCTTTATAATGATTCATTCAGCCATTTACAGAGTTTTTACAAATGTGTTATATTTCATGAAAATAGTTTTAAAATTTATGTGTGTGACTACATATATGTATGACTATGGGGGAACAAATTGATGAAATTAGTGAGGTTTATTTTTAATTTATAATTATGAAATTAATATGTTTTATATATTAGGCAGAAATTAATTACAAAAATTAAATTTCCTCAGTTACTAAAATCAAGATTTAAAAAATAATGGTGAATTATGTATTATTCCAATGTGGCCGATTGTTTAAAAGAATGTCTAGGGCTGGTCTCGTAGCTCAGCAGTTAAGTGCGCATGTTCCGCTTCGGTGGCCTGGGGTTCGCCCGTTCGGATCCCGGGTGCAGACATGGCACAGCTTTGCAAGTCGTGCTGTGGTAGGTGTCACACATATAAAGTGGAGGAAGATGGACACCGATGTTGGCTCAGGGCCAGGCTTCCTCAGCAAAAAGAGGAGGATTGGCAGTAGATGTTAGCTCAGGGCAAATCTTCCTCAAAAACAAAACAAAAACAACAATAAAAGAATGTCTAACTTGCCTTCTATGTTGGACTGGTGTAGGAAATGTGGTAAAAGTGGAATATGACGATGGAGAACAGAAAGAAGGCTGGATGTGGCTTCATGAGGTTTAAACCAGTTCATGACAAGAGGCTCATATCTTTTTAGTAACATCTATCACTAAAGATTATAGTGTTTAATGAACAATTAAGAGATACACCATTTTAAAAATAACTTGTTTGGGCTTTTGGATATCAAAGAATCATAAATGTTTATTCAATTTGATGATTACAGAGTAATTTATGTATTCATTATGCTACATTACAATTGATTCTAGATACCATCTCCCTGGATAGATTGACCAAAGTGACATAGCTAGATTTAAAAATATATGAAAGTAATAAAAGTCCCTCCCAGCTTGTTGATAGAGATGGAAAACTGAGAATCTTTTCTATTTGATAGTGGGAGTGAAATTATGAGTCTACAACGTTTTTGCTAAGGAGGGATTACTATCATAAAGCAAATTCCTATAAATCTACATTTTGAATCATATTTCCCAGGGATGCTAGCCACTAAATTTACTTCTGGGCAGTGAAAAAAAAAAACTTCATTGGCTCATGGGAAAATAAGCCATTGTTTTCTGGGGTTCTCTGATTTATATTCAGGCTGTACTGCTTACTAGTAGCCCATCAACTCCAAAAGCCTCTTGCGTATTGATTGATATTTATTGGGGATCTTGAAACTTGGTTCACAGTCTTCTTCCAGCCATCATGCTGATGACCCATCCATTTCCCTGGTCTCACTGTACTTTGGTTTCTGTTACTCCAATGGCATTTTCCATTGGAGGCAATAGAGCATGGCAGGTGAAACACTGACTTCTGAGTACAGACTGGGTTAAATCACTTCGAGTTATGTGACTTTGGGCAAGTTTCTTAACCTGTTTCTTACTTCCTTCACCTATAGAATGATAATTGTAGTATGACTCATCTACTTGTTGTAATGATTAATACATGTAACACCTTTGGCACCTGAGAAGTCCACAGCAAATTGTAGTTATCTCCAGTGTGCTTCAGCAGCTCATTTACTTAGTCACATACTGAAGATTATCACCGCCAAAAATGCTCTACCACTCAGATCTTGAATCATTAAAATATCTACTCTGATTATAGCATTCTTACTTTCTGAATGCTCTTTCTTCTGTTCATCCTTTACTCCAGTTTTTTCACCTATTCTTACAATCCTAATTCCAGTGGTTTCCAAATTTCCATACTTCATGGTACAGAAAAAAAATTGAGACCAATATAGGATTATCAATTTATTGCCAAGTAAGGTTGTTAAAATAACCAACACTAGCATATGTTGAAATTATGAAATTCTTTGTGTAATTTCAAAAGTACCCGTCTTCCCCAATAAACCATGTATTCTCATGAGATAGAGGCTCATCAAGGATCTACTTTGATCACTCTGAATATGCAGGATTTAGCCTAGCAAGTGATACTAGCTTCAATAAGTAAAGACTATTTTAGGATGAATCAATAAAATATCTGTTATTTAATCAAAGAAAGATATTTTAGCAAGAAATTAAAGTTGAAATTCTTTAAAAAATGCACATAAAAATATCCAATGCCAAAACCAACAGCTTTAAGACAATTTTTTAATTTTGTTTATATAAATTGTCAATTCACTGATTTGTATCTGGTAGTGAAATACAAATTGAAGGTCATGTGTCAAATCTTTTCTGATACTTTGTTCTTCAAACTGCAATTAGTACCAACATTCTAGATTCAGATAAGTGTGTTGATAAAACGGTAAGCTATACTCTTAAGGTAATTTCTCTCAGTCCAGAAAATTTCGCTCAGGGCCTGGCTGGGTTGTGTCAATGTCTCAGTCAGGCTACTAATTTTAAGCCCACTTAAATATTTGTTTGAAAACTATGTAGTGGGATTTTCCAGAGACTGAATTCTCTTATTAAAATTTGAATGCCCCTTCATTTAATATCTTTGTCAGATATCTTCTTATCCTCTTCTTTGGGTTCCCTCAAAATAAAAGTCCACTTACACGTGAACTTTAGTGAATAAAGTAGAATTTATGAAAATCAAAAGAGAGGGCATGTATTACACAGTATGTGTCTTCTAACTCACATAATATATATCTTGGAAGTTCCAAATTCCTCTTCTCAAACTCATAGCCACTAGGAGCCTTTCTCCCTGATGTTCTCCACCTTCTGGCCTCTGCCTCCAGTACAATCTTATTTGATCATTTCTGAATGTCTTTCTTTTTTTTTTCACTTTACCTTTCTTAATCCAGAGAAAACAAAGGAGTGCTAGATGACTTTCTTAAGTAGGTGAGATAGATGTAGTTTAAAAATAAATACTTCTAAGGTGGGCCTCCTAAACAAGTGTCTCAAAGTTTCAAGGGAAATATGGAGGGTGTGTAGAGTGGAGTAAGAGAAGCTATAAAATCCCACATGGTCACCAGGTTGTTAGAGTTCCTGTTAGTTCAAAGAAAACATTGGAGCCATTAATCTTGTAAACATTTACTGAGTAACTATTTGGTGCAAGAATTCTGTAAGGTGCTGGTGTTAAACTGTGGGAGGACTGGCGGAGGGTGACAGTAGGGTAAGCAGACAATCCCTGAATTCAAATCCTGCCAGTTATGTTTATATTACGACCATTGTGATTCTGAGCAAATAATTGCTCTGAGCTCTATATTCTTCATCTGTAAAATGGAAATAACACCCACCTCCAAAGTTGTTGGGATTTAGTATCCACCTCAATGCCTGACACATAGTGTGATTCCATGGAGCACATTTTCCCCTTCCCATACCTTCTTCGTAGCCAGGTAAGATAAAGGGGAAACAATAAATTTAAAGCTTAAGGTAAATCAATAAACAATTCAACGAGTTCATGTTGATTACCCACTCTGTCTAGAACTGTGTTGGATAGTAAGGGGATTGTCTTCGTCTGTTTGGGATGCTATAACAAAAGCACCATAGCCTGGGTGGCTTGTAAACAACAGAAATTTATTTCTCACAGTTCTGGAGGCTTAGGAGGTCCAAGTTCAAAGTGCTGACAGATTTGGTGTCAGGTGAAGGCCCACTTCCTGTTTCATAGATGGCCATATTCTCACATGGTGGGAGGGGAAATGGAGCTCTCTGGGCTCCCTTTTATAAAGACACTAATTCCATTGATGAGGGCTTTACCTTCATGACCTAATGTCCTCCCAAAGGCCCTACCTTCTAACACCATCACATTCGGGGTTAAATTCTCAACATACGAATTTTAGAGGGACACAAACATTCAGTCTATAATAGGGATACAAATAGAAATAAGATACAGTCTCTGTGGGAGGCACCCACAGCTCAGAGACGTAGATTGTCAGAATTGAGGAGAATATTAAATGTGTTCTAGTGCAACTACCTCTTCAGGAGACAAGACTTGAAATGAGTACACTATACTACAGTAGATTTTTCAGGTGCTTAAGAGATGTAAAGTATACAATAACACAGACATCCCCCAAGAAGAACCTTAGATGGCCAACAAGACGCTCCTCATTGGGTCAAGTTGCCTTGTCCAGTTGACCATGATCCACATTGTCAGCATGCAGCCAGTGGCTCACTGTCTTTGTGAAAAAACACACATTTAGTAAATTTCACAGTTATTGATTAATATGCTAGAATGCCAGTTTATTAGGGTAAGTGAACAATTTGCTGTCATGTGTGCTGAAATATTCATCTATCCATGAATAGCCCCTATAGATGTATCTATATAGGAATCCAAATTAAAATCAGAATGTAGATAAGGCAGCAAAGAATTAATAAATGAAATTTAGATGATCTCAAGAAGTATAAACTAAGGTAGCTTGAGATAATTTTTTTCTCCTAATAGAGGTAATCTTACCAATGAATGGTAATGCTTACGTGGTAGGCAAACTTAGGGTAATATAAGGAGAAATGGCTAGTGTTAGAAGTAATGGGAAATAAAATTTTATTTATAAGATGATAACTTTCTGATAAGAGGTTATGCACCAATTAGAAATGGAAAAAATGTCTGTTGTTTCTTTAAATTTTCTATATGAAACAATAGGACATTTTTAGGAGTACTCTTTCAGTATCTGTTCCTGAAGATTTCTCACATTTTCTTTCCACCCATTGCCCAGGAAGATATCTCAGAATTAGGGGGAAAGTCATAAATAACTGTAGAATGTACACATTTTTAAAAATTCTAAGTAGACTTTAATTTTAACTATTTAAATTTAACTGTTCTCTGAGAATTTGTAAAAACATAAAACATAAAAAGTGAATTTCACATGGTTGCTTAATATGTTTATTTGGTTATCTACTTGATGCATGACATAGAAATAGGTTTGTGGGGGGAAAAGTTTCATAATACAGCCCTGACTTCAAACAGCTTGAAATCTTGTTGGAAAGACAAAAATAAAAGTTTAAACAAAAACTTTGTCAAATAGAAGTGTCAGTTACTAAGAATGGATTTAATAAATATTTGTAACTACCTACTTTGAGCATAGTTCTGGACTGGATGTTGGATGACAAATATGGGGATTCCTGCCTTTGAGATATTCACAGAGAAGTCCAACACATTAAAAATAGTTGTCTCACTTGAATGGGGTATGTGTAGATGCCAGGGGATTCAGAGAGGAAGCGATTAAAGGATGGGGAGGTTACTTGGAGAATATTTTCTGTGAAGATGATTTGAGAGTTGAGTCTGGAAGGACATAAATTCATAAAAACAATGTAGGATAGTCCAGTAGCTGGGACGGGAGGTAGGGGAGGGGTTGATAGTGATGTAATGGTGGTGGGGATGGTGGAGAATTGTATAAGGAATAATATGGGTTTACAAAAGAACAATTCTGCATCAAAGAAACAGTGCCAGCTTTCAGCTTACTTTTCCTTTGACAAATCAGTTGTCTTCTTTCTACTCTCATTTCTTCTCTATCCTTAGTTCCTTATAGACAAGCATAACATGATAACGGTTATTAAACTTTTAGAAATTTGGTTGATAGACTTTGGACTGACCAAGGATTAAAAAAGAAGTTCTTTGTTCCTGGCCTGTGATGAAAAAAGCGCTGAAAGTTTTGCACCATATTGTCCTTCAGGGATCCAGGAGCTTCCCCTGCTGTAATACTACCTTTTTCAACATGTAGGTACAAGCTCACCTTGCTGGCCCACAGGCAGTGGATAGAAAAATTGAGAGGGGTATCTTGTGAAGTCGGCTTCAGGGGCCAGGGTTCGAAGCTGCATACATCACTCTCATTGGCCATAACTCAGTTATGTGACCACCTCTGACTGCAGGCAGGGCTGGGACGTGTAGACTTCATCTGGGTTGTTCACTGAGCAGTAGAAATAATCTAGCTCCTAACTGGAGTTATGGGGCACGGCTTTGTATGTCCAAGGAGGTTATCAGGGAGGTCAGAAGCAACCGACCTGTCAAAATTCGGTACTATTTGCCCTCTTCCCACTCTGGGTTAGAGCTAAAGCAAATTTGGATGGCAGTAGTATAATGGGTATCTGAGATCAAAGATGCAGGATTGTTAGTGGAGATGAGAGGTATGATGTCTACCTCGGTAAAGCTGCATGAAAATATAGAATTGTTGATATTGTTGGCTTAGGAGGTATCGCTGTGTACTGGGGCCTTGTGGGTCACCACGAAATCCTCAGCACCTCCCTCATCACTCTGTGCTTGTTCATCTTTGCCCTTTTTTTTCTCCAGTACCTGACTGTGTGTTCTGTTAATATGTGATGGAGTTTAAAGGAATGAATTTTTGTTTATGCAAGGTGTCAAATATGTCTGTATATGCAGTTGCATTCATCTGTGTATTTCAGTTCTGGGAGTTTATTGTCCCTTTTAGCTCTGAGGACTATTAAAAGAGCATAGTTTTTCTTATTTATTGTTTTTCAGAGAGTTCTAGTGTAAAATGTACCCATAATAAGTGGATGTTTACTCAGTAATGATGTGTTTAGTTGCACATACTATACCTCTAGTAAGAATCTTTAGATATTACCTATTTTAGCCTTGCACTTACTTGCTGGAGTGTCAAATGTACAATGTGTTTCTTTTATGGTTGGCTTTATTTCAAGTGCAAGGCATAGATTTGTTCTTAACTTCTGATGCGCTATATTTTCAGACTGTTTAATAAGTAGTTTTCTTTCACAGAATCATTATTGAACAAAATGAGGACATTACTGATAAAACTGCTGTGTGTGTGTGTGTGTGTGTGTGTTTAGCGTTGTCATTGTATGGGTGGATTTTCAGTAGCTCTTCATCTGAAATAATCACGAAATATTCCTTGGTATCAGTATTTGTTTTCTAAGTGATATCTATAATTTTCTTTTTGTGTGTGAATGAATGATAGTAAAACAGTGATTTCACAAGGGTTTTATAGCTCAATAAATTAGGCTTAGTGTGCAGGAGATTTACTGTGCCTTAATCAATGAATTCCTTTCTGATCTCAGGAGGATCCCATGAAAGGGGTTACACGTGTAGCTTTGTTCCTTTTGAGGCAGCAAACAAAACTGTCAAATTGTTAAGCCCAGTTTAATTGCCTTTTGTAGCTATGTTAAGAGGAATTTATGTACAGTACATATATGTGATCATCTGCTATAGCAGGGAAAGGAGCAGGGAACAGAACATGCCTCCTGTTTAACATGAATAAATTGTGTTTTGAACATAGTGGAAACAAGAACATAGATCTTTGGAAAATGTGTTTGTATTACATATGTCTTGATGAACAGATTAAGGGAGTTCATTAAGAAATGACACATAATTGATTTATTTCATGGATCCAAATTTTAAAAAGCTGTTAGCTGTTCCTCAATCTTAAATTTAGACTGAATATACATGCTTTTTAAAAATTTTTAAGCAGTGTCTACATTGTTGGATTGTGGTACAGTGGAAAGAATACAGGATTTATGGTCATATAACAGGTTCAAATACTGGTCTAGTCTTCCATGTACTGTGTGACATTTGAGAAATTATTTTGAAGCCTCACTTTCCTATTCCATAAAGCAAACATAATAATACCGTCATTCAAGGTTGTTGAGAAAATTACAAATTATCTGTGTAATATATACACATGTAATACTCAGCCCCTAGGCAAGTTATTATACAACTTAACACACACACACACACACACACACTCAGATAGAGTCTCCTCCTCTCCCTGCCACAGTCGGGAGAGAGGCATAAATGGGTTTCTCTCTTGAAATAAGCTATTTGGGTAGATTAAAGCAGCCATCTAACTGGAGCTCAGGGACTGCTGCAGCAGGGTCCAGGCAGGGTGGTGCTTGATGACTTGTGGGAGGATTGCTCAAGGCTCACTGCTGGTTTCTGTAGAATCATGGCTTCTTGGAGTTGAGGAAGTTAGTTCTTGTTTTACATCTCGAAAAGTTAGAGTTGACTCTCATATTTGTCCATGCCTTACTTTTAGTTTTAAGTGTACAATGAGATGGAAGTTTCAGCATCATAAGATATTTATTATCCTTTCCTTCTCATCCAAGGCAATGTTGGCCAAAGTTCAAATGTGACCTGCACGACTTTAGTCTTGCTAAAGGTTGGTTGCAGGCATAGGCAGAGTGGAGTTTTACCTCAGCCTACAGCCAAGTCCTATGGTCACTACTAAACAGCTTCTTCACAGGGAGGCTCTCTCTCCTTGAAGAAGAAACGAGGGCCACAGCTTTCTCATCTCATTAAGGCACAAAGGGATGTTTCCTGTATTACTTTCTTAGGGCTGCTGTGAGAAATTAACTGCAAACTGGTGGTGCAAAACAATGGAAATTTATTCTCTCACAGTTCTGGAAGACAAGTGCAAAATCAATATGTCACTGGCAGGCCTGTGCTCCCTCCAAAGGCTCTAGGGGACAATCCTTTGCCTCTTCCACCTTCTGGTGCCTCCAGGCATTCCTTGACATCTTTGATTTATGGTCACATCCCTCCAATCTCTGTCTTCATTGTCACATCTCCCTCTCTTTTATGTGTTTTCTCCTCTTTGGTCTAATAAGGATACTTGCCATTGGATTTAGGGCCCACCGTGATAATCTAGAATAATCTAAACTCAGGATCCTTAATTTAATCAGGTCTACAAAGATCCTTCTTCCAAACAAGGTAACATTCACAAGTTCTAGAGATTTGGACATGGACAGACCATTTTTGGGGCCACTGTTCAACCCACTACAGTTCCTCTATTCTCTAAGACAAATATGAAATGGCTAACAGACGTGATTTCTGGATAAATAGAGACTTCTTACAGGGATTTAGTAAACATTGCATTCTCTCTACTTTTCCTGCCGTGGTTATAATTTATTTTGTAAGAAGGGCACACCAACATCAATGTGGATCATAGTCACAAATTTTATATTTCATTTTTTTTCCCTTAGAGAAAGGAGAAAAGAATCATTAACTCTATGGTGAATGCCAGGTTGTTTTCAAGCTCACAAAGATCAAAGGATCTCCCAGAATATTTCATTAGAAGTTGATCCTCACTTGGTAAGAGAGGAGAGAATGGGTTCTAATCAGAAGGTAGATGAAGATGAAAACCCACCTCTTTGCTTTAACTGTGACTTGACTTCAGTTAGCTAGACCCATAGAAATCTTAGGACTGAGGGAACTGTACTGGACACATTTGTGCATCATTTTTTGAAAATTGAGGTGAAATTCACATAACATAAAAATAGCATTTTAAAGTGTACAATTCAGTGGCCTTTTTTACACTGACAATATTGTGCAACATTCACCTCTGTCTTGTTCCAAAACATTTTCATCACCTCAAAAGAAAAGACTGTACTTATTAAGCAGATGCAACCCATTTCCAGCATCTCCCATCCCCTGGCAATCACTAATCCACTTTCTGTCTATGGATTTAGCTACTGTGGATATTTCATATAAATAGAATTATATACTATGTGACCATCTGTGTCTGGGTTCTTTTACTTAGCATAATGATTTCAAGGTTCATCCACATTGTAACATTATTAGTACTTCATTCTTTTTTCTGACTGAATAATATTTCATTGTATGGATTTAACATATTTTGTTTATCCATTCTTCAGTTGATGGACATTTGGTTTGTTTTTACCTTTTGGCTATTGTGAATAGTGCTGCTATGAACATTTATTTATGTGTATATGTTTGTATTGTATTCATTTATCAGATAAATGATTTGAAAATATTTCCTCCTATTCTGTAATGTTGGTTTTCACTTTCCTGATAGTGTCCTTCTATGCACAAAAGTTTGTAATTTTGATGAAGTCCAATTTATCTATTTTTTCTTTTGTTGCTTGTGCTTTTGGTATAATATCTAAGAACCCATTACCAAATGCAAGGTCTTGAACTTTTTTTTGCTAAGGAAGATTAACCCTAAGCTAATGGCTGTTGCCAATCTTCCTCTTTTTTTTTGCTTGAGGAAGATTAGCCCTGAGCTAACATCTGTGACAGTCTTCTTCCACTTTATATGTGAGTCACTGCCACAGCTTGGCTGATGAGTGGTGTAGGTCTGTGTCCAGGATCCAAACCTGCAAACCTGGGCAGCCAAAACAAAGTGTGCCAAATTTAACCACCATGCCATGGGGCTGGCCCCTGAACATTTATCCAAATTTCTTTTCTATGAGTTTTAGCTTTTACATTCAGGTCTTTGATCCATTTTGAGTTAATTTTTATATATGGTGTACAATAGGAGTCCAACTTCATTATTTTGCATATGGGTACTATTTGCCCCAACACCATTTGATGAAAGATTCTTTTTCCTCCCATTTAATGGTCCTGTACTCTTGTCAAAATGAATTGATGATAGAATTTATTTCTGGACTCTCACTTCTATTCTATTGATCTACATGTCTGTCCTCAGGCTGGTACCACATTTTTTTGATGGTTGTAGCTTTGTAGTTAGTTTTGAAATTGGGAAATGTGAATCCTCCAACTTTGCTTTATTTTTTCAAGATTATTTTGACTATTCATGGTTGTTTGCACTTCTAGATAAATTTTAGGATAAGCTTTTACATTTTTCAAAAAATGTCATTGGGATTCATATAGGGATTTCATTGAGTCTGTAGATTGCTTGAGGTAGTATCAATATTTTAACAATATTAAGTCTTCCAATCCATGAACATGGGATGTCTTTCCATTTATTTAGGTCTTTAATTTCTTTCAACAACATTTTATAATTTTCAGTGTATGTCTTGCACCTTTTTGGTTAAGTTTATTCCTATATGTTTCATATTTTTGATGCTATTGTAAATAAAATAATTTTCTTAATTTCATTTTCACATTGTTCATTGCTAGCATACAGAAATGTAGCTGATTTTTGTTTGTTGATCTTTATACTGAAACATGGCTGAATATGTTTATTAGCTCTAGTAGCCTTTTTGTAGATTATTTAGTGTTTTCTGTGTATAAGATCATGCCATCCGTGAATAAAAATAATTTTACTTTTTTCTTTCCAATTTGGGCACTTTTTAATTTTTTTCTTGCCTAATTACTATGGTTAAAGCTTCCAGTATGACAGTGAATAGAAATGGTGAAAGTGGGCATCTCGTCTTGTTCCTAATCTTAGGGGGAAATCTTTCAGTCTTTTGCCATTGAGTGTAATTTTGACTGTGAGTTTTTCATAAATGCCCTTTATCACATTGATTATCATGAAATTTTTCTTCTAGTCCTGGTTTGTTGAGTGTATTTCTCATGAAAGGGTATTGGATTTTATAAAATCCTCTTTCTGCATCAATTGAGATGATAATGTGTTTTTTTCCCTTCATTCATTAATGTGGTGTATTATATTGATTGATTTTTGTATGCTGAACTCCTGTGATTCATTTTAAATCTTTAACACATTTTTCAACCATGGGTGTTGCTATCAGTTGCATTCGGGCTTTGATTTATTTCATGTAGATGCAAATTAATAATATTTCATCCACACATGGTGTAAGACCACCTGTGGGAACCTATTTGACACTCACACATGAGCACCTTGGAATTGCAAGGGAGGTGACAACATTCAGAGTGACCCTTGACCTCTGGGGAATGGGAACCCATGGATTAATGCTTCTCCTTTTCTTCCCTTGAGGATATGGTTCTGAAGTCAGTTTCACAAGGCTTCTCAGGAAGTCTTGCTAGAAAAAAGCAACCAGTTGCTCATAATGGTACTGACCTGATAATATATCATGGTATGTATTTTCTCTTCCCTTATCCCTTGATCATAGTTCCTGAAAGTGCATTAAAAAAATTACTCACTCAGGCATTTCTTTGATTCTTATTTTGGGGAGACTCAGGCCAAGACAGAACTAAGGAGTCTGCTGTACCTGTCTAGTGACATTGCTTGAAGTAGAGGGAACTAACAAGCCATAGTGCAGCTCCTAACTCTTAGTCTTGCCACTTTTACCAGATGTCACATAGTGCTGTACAACTGTTTTGTTTTCATTTCTGGTGACTCTGCTATTGACTTTTGATGTTGGTTTTGAGTTTTAGGTAGTCTCTGAACCCCTTGAAAGTCCATTAAAGCTTTATGCTTTTCTCCTTTTGACTGTGAAGCAATCTTCTGTAATAACTATCTTCAGGAGTTGGCCCCATGGCCTAGTGGTTAAGTTTGGCACACTCTGCTTCAGCCACCTGGGTTCAGTTCCCAGGAAGGGACCTACACTACTCATCAATGGTCATGCTGTGGTGGTGTCCCACATACAAAACAGGGGAAGATTAGCATGGATGTTAGCTCAGGGTGAATCTTCCTCAAGCAAAAAGAGGAAGATTGGCAACCAATGTTATCTCAGGGTGAATCTTCCTCAGGAAAAAATTAAAAAAACAAATCTATCTTCATTAATTAAAAAGGGGTGACTTCCTACAGAGGGAGTAAGAAGGTGATTCTTAAATATACATGAATTTTGAGTGAATGGGAACTAATAATTGAAATAATAAATCTTACATTTTTTAAGCACTGTGTGTCATGTGCTGTGCTAAGTTTAATCCTAACCTCCCTATTGTGAAGTAAGGCTAGTATTAGCCCCATTTTACCTTTAAGAAACTTGACTCCAACTCAGGTGACACCAACTCTTCAAAGGTTGTTGTCTTAACCACTATATTAGATGGACTAAAGATGTTTTTCTGTGAATGATTAAAGTTCTAATTATAAAATTCATGAAGTGTTTGAATGAATCTTCATAAAAAGCCAACACACCCTGCCTAAAATTCTGTCTTTCTTGAAATTAAAACTGAGGCCAACATAAAAAAAATTACAAAGGAGTTAAGTTTTGGAGTATAGAAAACCTGGTTTTACAGTATGATTCTGTTTTTGATGAAATCTTGAAACATAACAAAGCATAACAAAAAGTGGACTTGATTCTTTTGATGGTACACTCAGAGTTTAAAAATTTCAGAGTTGCTCCTGTGTCTGCACACTCAGAATCTGGAGATGTTAATTTTTTGTCATTTGGCTTCTAGATGTCCTTGGCCTCTGCACCCCTGTGGAATCCAGTTCATCTCCAATCCGTCAGAAAGCATCAGAGGTGGTTTTGATTCCTTATGTCCTGAGCCTGTGCACAAAATATGTGAGTACACTGAGATAATGAGGTCAATTTTACTGTTGTCAAGGGTCTTCTAAAATTATTTTATAGTGGTTGTTGTATTGGAATGAACTCACCCTGTAGTTTCAGGCAGAGGAGGGAAGGACAATGTTTGGTTAAGATTAGAAAATATCTTTCTTGGAATTGTCTTATGTGTGTAGGCTCATTCTCTGCTCCAGAAAGGCTTTGATGGACATGACTCTGAGTTAAATCCAAGAAGTTTAACTCAGTGAGAAGCAAAGATTCTTTTTCAGTATAGTTATAAAATAGATTAAAAATTACCAAATGATAGACCGTATGTTTATTCACATATGAAACTTTCCCATTGCAGACTAGCATCACTTTCATTTAGTTTTTAAGAGGTAACATGTTAAAGGTCCTTTCTGACTCTGAGATACATTACTATCATCTCAAAAGAAAACTAGAACTTTGAAATATTTACTAGTAAAACTAGTGGTTACATCCACAATTTAGAACTTTTTATGCTTCGGGAAATTAATTTTGGAATTGTTGCATATATTTGCACTGTGTGAGCATTGTTCAAATAGTTTTGGTTTGGGGGTATGTTAGTTGGGGAGACAAAATGATTATTCCTGCTGGGAAGAGTATTAGGTTTTATATTTTTTATTTCTAGGGATTGAGACAATGACTTCAGATGTAGGTTTGTGAGTTTTGCGCCAATTATTGAGTTTTCATTGCTTTGTGATGAGCATTTGCGTAGTTTGCTGGAAACTGGAAGGGGGCTGAATAATAACTTATTCCAGTTTATTTAATTTGGGGAAATAGCATAATTTGACTAATTCTATGTAAAGTTAAAGAGATTATATTTGAAAATAAGGGGTTGCTTGTTGTTTTTACTAAATGAATCTATTTCACTTTTTTTTTAAAGATTGGCACCTGAGCTAACAACTGTTGCCAATCTTCCTTTTTTTTTTTCCTTTTTCTGCTTTTTCTCCCCAAGTCCCCCCAGTACCTAGTTGTATTTTAGTTGTGGGTCCTTCTAGTTGTGGGCTATTTCACTTCTTAGCTGGACACTGAGCCTATTGTGGATTCCTGGCCCACAATACAACTTTCTGTCTTTCTCCTCTTTTGATCTACTCAAAGCAGAGGCCAATCCCCCCCAGCAGCCAGGCTTCCTGATGAAGTTTGAATTCATGAGCAAGTATGTTTGAAGCACTTTGGGAGGATTTGAGTTGAGGCTAGATTGAGGTGAAGAAGAATGTGTTTCTTTTTATACTTTAGACTCTTCCTGTAAGAATGAAAATGTAATCAAGTACTCTTAATTAAAGAACAATCACTAAATGGCTAAGCTCAGGAAATTTCCCCTGAAATCTTGTTCTCATTCACCTGGTTTATGTTTTATTACACTTACCAATTAGGGATTGTTGCAGGGACTAGGTACCCACTCAAACAAGCCCAAGTTAAAGTTTTATTGTAGGACTTCTGGGGAGTCCCAGGGGACCTTACAGTTATGGCAAGAATATTAATTTCTAGCCAGTTTTAATTTTAGGAAGAGGGTTAAACGTGACGGCCATTCTCTTATTTTGCTTCACAATTTTTAAGAGAGAGGCACATCTGTGACATTTATTTCATGAATCAGGTACAAATGACACCTTCAACAAACAACAACACTTCCTGCGTAATCCAGCTGTCATTGAGGAAGTATGTCAGTGTATTTCAAGAGCTTTTCAAGTAAATCACTTAGCAAAACTTTGTCAATGGAGTTGATTTAAATATTTCCTCTCTTAGAGTTTCCTGCAACCGTGCTTTAAACATTAAAGTGATGGAATTTTCTTTCAGATCAGTCATTGAACACACTAAGTCACTTTTTTCAATTTTCAAGTCTTCTCCCTTTGATAATCCATGTGTTTACTCTTCAACCATTACCCGTTTCCATGTTAATACGTCAGATACATTGAGTTCACCTTCTATTGGCATGCCTTATTGTGATAGGCACATCTATGTTAAGTGAATCAGTTTCCCTTTCAATCCTTTTAGACATTATTTTTTCTTGCTGATGTCCATCCTAGGGCTCTCATCATCATTCTGGGGCTTTTCCTTTGTCTTTTTCCTGAGCTGGGTCCCTCCTTCCTGAATCTCTTCCTTGATTTACTGCCAACTTTTCAGTGGAGTTCATTTTCCAGAAGATTGCTGAAAAGAATACATAGGAGGTAAATTTTTTGTGGCCTTGAATATACTAGAATATCCTTTTTCTATAACTACACTTGATTTACACTTATATTCTATAAGTTTATTGACCAGCTACTGAATTTTAGATTGGAAATAATTTTCCCTCAAAACTTTAAAGGCTTCCCTTCATTATCTTTTAGTTTTTGTATTTCTGTCCAGAGACCTAACACCATTCAGATTCCAGAATCTGTTTTGGTTTCTCTCTTTCATGCTAGAAGATTTCTCCAGATGTTTGGTGATCCTGAGCTATCTCTCTATATTTAAGAGTATAAGGGCTTCATAATTATTTCGAAAGCCTTTATGATGCGGATGTATTAATTGGTGTGATTGGGTGGCAACATGGCTTTTTAACTGAGAGATCCTAAATCTCATATACGGTATGTCCATATTTTCTATGGGCATTTCAGTTTCCCTAGAGAGGACTTCTCCAATTTTATGCTTGGAAGGTAAAAGCCTAGTGGTCTGTGTTCTGGAAACTAAACTAGAAAATGACTTGCAGGTCTCACCATTCAGTACTGGGATTTGCATTTCATCCTCTGTTACTCAGTAGAGCTTCCTACCCTGTCTTCTGCTATACAGACTGTAAACCTCTGATCTTCTGTTGGTGTCAGGGATGGGATCTGACATCTGATTGTTTCTTAGGTAAACTTTCCACTAGTCCTCTTGTTTTATTCATATACGCTTTCCCTCCAATGCGAACATCTCACCTTCAGAGATACCTGGTGTTTCCATATCCTGAGACCTTCCGGGCTTTTAAGGTACAAGTCTCAGCTTCCTATTGGCTTCCTTCAATTCAGCTTGAAGTTTTAGCTAAGCAGTTACTATTCATCCATCTATCTTCAAGCATTTCAGGAATGTTTTTTATATTGCTTATCGGGTATCTTCTTGTCTCCTATTTTCTTTTCCTCTTCTCTCCTTCTTTTCATCCTTATGAGTTTTAAAATTCTTTTACTGTCAGTTTAGTGTGGTTTTGAAAGGGGAGGAATAAATAAATACATGCATCCACTGTCGTGGTTAATCAGAAGTTCATAAAATATCTTAAAGCAGTATATGCAAAAGATAGTGACACCATCACGGTGTGACATTAATTCAACTGAAAATGTTATCAATTTATCACTATAATATCTGCAAGTCAAAGAGGGGATAAATACTCTGAAAGCATAAGGGCCTGCCTTTCCCAGCTCTAGTGTTGTTTTCTCAGTAGAAGAGCTAATTCACCTGAAACCTTTACAGAACCTCCTGCCTGAGTTCCCCAGTTGCACTTCGCATATCCTTCTGTTGTAATACTTACTACAGTTTCCCCTAACTATCTGTTTATTTATCTTTTACTCACTAAGCTCCAGCTACTTCAGGGCAAATATTAAGCCTTATTCATCTTTGTGCCCACTGGGATTAGCACAGCGTTGAGCAGGTAGTAGCTGTTCCATACATGTTTACTAAAAAATGTTGAATAAATGTCAATAATTTGCCTACATTTTCAGGGAACTCAATGTCTCATATCTAAAGTAATTACTTTCCAGTCTTTTCCTCTTCTCTTCTTCCTATCTCCCCCACTGCTAACAAGCAAGATATACTTTTACTCATCACTTGGACTAAATGAATACAGATATATTTTAGAATATTTCTATTGCCTACTTAATTTTTACAATTTAACTGAGGCTGTTTAATCATTTGAGGTGTTTTGCTTTTCAAAACAATTTTTTTCTCCATAATGGAGCAGCATAGTTTTTTATATGTTGGCCATTTACTGGCATTTATCCAAACATTCTTGCCTGTGAAGATAAAGATGGATGGTATAGGTGGAGGCCAGGCTTAGACACAATTGTTAATTAAATGTAAGAGTCATGTGTTATCTTCAGGACATTGTACTTAGCAAAGTTTGGAAATCAGAATGAGTAAGAAAAAATTCTGCCGTTAAGAAGCTTACATTATAATAAGCGAAAAATATAGGATGGTGCTCTATAAAAAGGTGAAAAATAATGAGGATATGAAAGTCAAAAGAGGGAGAGCTCACAAATATATGGAATCAAGAAGGGTACTTTAGGGGGAAGTAGCGTTTCAAATGTACCTTGAAGAATTGTGGAAAGGAGAGAGAATCCAAAGAGGAAGCATGAGAAATTAGAGTGAGAGGCCAAAAAATAAAATAACAAGATATGTTTGGTAATAGGAAGTAATTAGTTTATTTGGCTAGAGAGTAGAGTAGAGGACTTATAAGGATATATGGAAAAAAGAGCTAGAAAATGTAGGCTGAGCCTTTTTTTTTTTTTTTGAAAATTTCTTTTTTTTTTTTTTTAAAGACTTTTATTTTTTTTCCTTTTTCTCCCCAAAGCCCCCTGGTACATAGTTGTATATTCTTCGTTGTGGGTCCTTCCAGTTGTGGCATGTGGGATGCTGCCTCAGCGTGGTTTGATGAGCAGTGCCATGTCCGTGCCCAGGATTCGAACCAACGAAACACTGGGCCGCCTGCAACGGAGCACACGACTTTAACCACTCGGCCACGGGTCCAGCCCCTAGGCTGAGTCATTTTGTAGAGGACTTTGAATGTCAGGCTAAGGTATTTTTGCTCAGTGAGGTAGCCAATGGTGAGACACTGAAGGTTTTAAGCTAGGGAAAATAGTAATATTTGAATTATAATATAAGAATATTAGTGAGGCACATATATCAAAAGAGAAGATGGAAAGACCCATTACAAAGCTACTCCTGTAGACTGGGAAGAAAAAATGAGCTAAAAAGAGTGAAGAACAGAACATAACTTTTTTTTTTGAGGAAGATTAGCCCTGAGCTAACATCCATCGCCAATCCTCTTTTTGCTGAGGAAAATTTGCTCTCAGCTAATATCCTTGCCCACCTTCCTCTATTTTGTATGTGAGACGCCTGCCACAGCATGGCTTGATAAGCAGTGCGTAGGTCTGCACTTGGGGTCTGACCCTGCGAACCCTGGCTGCTGAGGCAGAGCACTCAAACTTAACTGCTATGCCACTGGGCCAGCACCCATAAATTTTTTATATGTTCATTACTATCTATTTATATTACTATCCAATTGTTTATTTATCCTTTGTCTGTCCCCTCCTACTAGAATGTGCTCTCCTTGAGAGCAAAGGTCTTATCTGTCCCCTTTAGCCCTGATCTCCAGTGTCTGGAATAGTGCTTGCAATATTATAGTTGTTCAAGAAATGCTTCTTGAAGGAATTAAGGAGACAGAGAAGGAGAAAAGATGCAGGAGGAAAATCAAATAGGTGAATCTCAGGTGCATGAATTAAGCGAAATAAATTCAAATAGGCCAGTAATCCCAATTAATGAAAATAGGGTGAACTCTGCAATTAAAAGACAAAAATGGTCAGACCAGATTTTAAAAATCCCAGTTGTATGCTGACTAAAGATGCATACTTAAAACACAAAGACATAGCAAAGATGAAAGTAAAAGGATGGAAAAATTATCCCAGATAAATACTAACCAAAAGGAAGCTTCTGTAACTATATCATCTTTATACAAAATAGATTTTAAACTGATATAAAGTTAAGTAGATATATGTTTAGATATTTAGAAATTCCATATACCTAATAATATTGTTAAAAATATATAAAGCATAAATGGACGGAACTACATGGAAGATTGACAAACTCACAATCCAAAGAGTTGTTTTTTTTTTTTTTGAGGAAGATTAGCCCTGAGCTAACTGCTGCCAATCCTCTTCTTTTTGCTGAGGAAGACTGGCCCTGAGCTAACATCCATGCCCATCTTCCTCTACTTTCTATGTGGGACACCTACCACAGCATGGCGTGCCAAGTAGTGCCATGTCCACACCCGGGATCCAAACCAGCGAACCCCGGGCCATCGAATCGGAACGTGCGAACTTAACCACTGCACCACTGGGCCGACCCCTCCAAAGAGTTTTAACATACTTTTCTCAGTAACTGACACAAGCTTCATTTAATGAGTGTATATAGAACTTAATAGAAGTTTCTTTTCAAGCACTAATGGAATATTTAGGCTGAGTGGGAAAAATAATAGCATTACAGACTGGAGGAATAGCACAAGCTAAAGAACAGAGAGCAAAGATGAAAAGGAAAATGGCTGATACACAGAGGGCATGAGGGAGCATTGAGGATGAGAGTGGGAAGAGTCAGGCATATAGGGGCCTGCCTGAGGATGGTCTGACAGGAGATTGAAGCTTTCAAGTCGGGGAGCAGCACAATCAGACTGTTAGGAAGATAATTTTGATGAGAATGTGGAAGAGTGGAGAGTGAAATGTAGAATGATGAGTAAGTAGGAAAGCTGGGATAAAGGAAACTGGTTGGGAGAACATTTCGGTACTTCAGGCATAAGACAACGAGCTTCTGAATTAAGGCAGTATCAGCAGAGATTGAGGGGAAGACTCACCTTTGGTCAATGTTATAGAAATATAATTGTTAGTGCAAGTGATTTATTGAGGGCAAAAATATCAGCATGGCTTCCAAGTTTCTGGGGTGGGTAGATGTTAGTGCCGTTAACCAAGACCAGATCTATGACAGAAGGACAGGTTTAAGGGGATATACCTGTGATGCTTGAGGTGTAGAATAAATTTTTATTTGAAGTTAATTTTGTAATTTTAAAATTTTAAAGATGGCTTGGATAGCACAACAATGAAAAATTTCATACTCTTCTACTGAGTTTTTTTCTCCCCTGTAACCAGGAAATATGGCATCTCTGAATTATACACATAAAGATCACCCAAGAGACTTTTACCTGGAATCGGCAAACTTGGGCTTAAGTCCTGACTCTGCCATTGCTATGTGACCTGGTTTATTTCTTATATGTTAGTGTGATTCTGTCTTTTTGTTAAACAACTGCTTAGATAATTTCCTGGATGTAGTAAATTTCCTAATCTATTCTTTGAAACCATCATCTCTAAAAACTATCACAATTTAGCTGCCCTCAGATATGCATGATCTGAACCAATAAGTGTGTGTTACCTCTATTGGGTTCAATGTAGTTCCACCAACATTTGATAGACTGAATGACATATTTCAAAATCTCTTGCTTCATGTTTCATGTTCTTTTCCTATTTTAAGAATTAGTCTTTGAGAAATCAAAACTTGGCAATCATCATAGTGATAATTATGATAATGATGATGACGATGATGATGATAAAAGTACAGAGCTTCTTATGGCTTAAGTTAAGCCTTTTAAGTGTAGTTCTTAGAATGACATCACATTGCAGGTGTTATTAGCCCTATTTTACATTTGAGGAAATTGAGGGTCTGAGAACCCAAGTAACTTTCTAGAGGTTGCATAGCAAGCAAAAGGTGAGGCTGGAATATAATTCCAGCTCTCTGAATCCAATGTTTGCATTCTTAATAATCGTACAAAATGCTATGGGAAATTGGACTTGGATTTGATGAATCAAAAAAATGTTATTTAGGGCCAGCCCCAGTGGCCTATTGGTTAGGTTCAGCGCACTCACTTTGGTGGGTGAGGTTTGGTTCCCAGGCACAGACCTACAAAACTTGTCTGTCAGTGGCCATGCTGTGGTAGTGGTTCACATACAGAAAGAGGAAGATTGGCAGCAGATGTTAGGTGGGTGAATCTTCCTCAGCAAAAAAAAAGTTATTTATAAAGTGCCTTCCTGTATTGAGAGTACATGTACTACCTTAGGTTTCTCAGAAAACACAGTGTGTTTCTTACAAATCAGGCAATAATCTTGAAGCTCATGTAGAGGAAGGAGTTGTCTCTTTAGGAGATAAAAATGATCAGCACAAATGTGTTCACGATATTTATCCCCTTTCATAAATATAAATTTTTCTGTCTTTACATGAATATAATCATTTAAAAAGATTTAGTAATTATGGCTTTTTGCACTGTTTTCCTTTTTTAAGTAGTAAGCTGTGGCACTATAACATGCCTCGGAAGTTTCTCACTAGGAGGTAAACCAAATTCCATGTTAATTCCCAGAACTGAAACAAATTGACTTCACTGATGACTGTTTAAAAGTGTTCAGTCATCTCTTGTCCTTAGAAAGAGTCAACAATGACCATATATTTTCTAAGATGACTTCTAATCACCACTAAACGATAGGTTTTCTAATAATGACCATAGTGGATGTCATAGCTGTGTTGGGGTCTGTGCCAAACAAGGGTTGGTTTCTGAGAATTCATTTGTACATTTTTCAATTTTGTAGAATTAGAAATCATCTACAAATTTTCCTTATCACTTGCCATGCTCTGGGAAAGTCTCCAAAAGTTCTGTCAGATCATGTGTATTTTTGCTTAACATCAATAGCAGTAGCAACAATAAGTTTACACTAGCTGTGTACTGTGTGCCAGGAATTGTGTTAAGTGGTTACATGCCCTGCTTACTTAGTCCACCAAACAGCTTTTGGTGCTAGAGAATGTTATTATCCCTATTTTACAACTGAGGACCACGAGGCTCAGGGAAGTCAAATAACTTGCCCAAGGTCACACAGACAGTATGTACCAGAACTGGGATTTGATCACAGTTTCTGCTAAAATGTGTTCAAAGGCTCTGTGAATGGAATTTGCACAGTTTCAGAGAGCAGTGGAGGCACACAGAACGCCCATTTGTTTCTGTGGCCTGACACCTGGGTCATCGTTCATGACAGCTTGATGCACACTTACTGATTCCAAGTGTCAGTTGAGAATGGCTGATGCAATGGCCCCATAGCACTCACATTTGTTGGAAAATTCCATGTTGATCTTTATAAAAAAACAATTGCTTAAGCTTCCGAGGTTGGCTTTTTCAGTCCCGGTGCATAATTTGGGTGTTGGGGACCCGGCACGCCTGAGGTGTGAGGAGGATGATGTACTTCCTGCAGGCATGAAGGCACTCAGAAACAAAGCAAGACCATCGAACTGTCATTTGTTGTTCTTCCTACTCAGGCTTTTAAAAAAGAAACTAAGGTCAATTAACTGGGAAGCTTAACCTCTCTTAGCTTGTCTTTCTTTGCATAGGCTTTTAGCCTTTTAAATAAATCATTTTTCTCTTCTCTCCCTCCCCGCCCCCTATCCATTTTGAACACGTTCTTGGATTTCTCATGCTGGGCCTAAGGAGCAGACTGCTTATATTCAAGAATGATTTGGAGGGGATAAAGTGTGCAAGATTTTGAATTCTTGCCATAAGTCCCTGGCAGACAGCCAGGCAGCCTCAGAGGAATAAGGCTAATGAAGGGAGGCTAAAGAAGATCCGGGAGTGCGGCTGGTAGTGCAGTATTCATTTAATTGGGAGCAGGTACCGGTGCAAACTTCTCCATTTTAATTGGAAAAAGGGAAAGGGATTGTTAAGGAAGAAGGAAAAGAGAATGCATAAAGTTTTCAAGCCGAGGAGCCAAAGGCAGCCCTGTCTATGCCAGAGAAAGAACTCAATTTAGGGCAATTTGCTCTGCAAGCTGGGCTGCAGCCTCCCCTGGGAATAGGGATGAGGAAGAAAATGAAACCAAAAGAGAACTTGATAAAATCACCTAGCACAGACAATCTCAGTAGAATAGGTTTTACTGAGTTAAATCTGCCCCAATCAATATGATTCTTTTCATATAAGTTACAAATAAAAAGCCACAAGATTACAATAAAAATCGAGACTCGAGCGCTGCTGATGTTGCACCTGGGAGTCTTAAGAACTTGTTATGGAATATATGTTTTTAAAACTATAATGTTTGTTTTTCTTTTCACCCTGGTCATGCGAATCAACTCTTTGCTTTCCCCTCCCTATCCATCCAGTTTTTTATATTGTTTTAAAAACCATCGGAGGCAAGTATTTCTGCTTAATTTCTGTTGCACTGGAGGTTGGAGATTGGTGATTTCTGTTTGTCTTGAAATGTATTGAATTGAACATGGGGCTGATTTCTCATGCTAATGATAAGCAAAGAGATTCTTCCTATTGTACATTTTTAAGACATAAGGATTTATAACACTAATGTATTAGTAAAACAAAATAAGAGAGACGAGGTTTCATATAAGAAGAGAAAACAATGCTTTTTGATACACACGAGACTATTAAAATAAAACATCCTGTAATTTCATGTTTAATAACCATCAGTTCTTAATAATCTTTGTGCTGTATAGATAAGAGTTATAAGCTACTGATGCTTTTAATGTGATAGCTTTAGTTTTGATTTTTAGTGAACAAGGAGGCAAAAGACCAAGCAAAACATTTTGGTCTTTCTGCCAGTGCGGTTGACTAATAAATGAAAAACTTAGAGAGGAGTCTTTAGCTGGTACATAAAAGTGTAAAGAAAAATGTAAAGAGCTTATTTAGGCTGTAAGTTTCCTGGCAATTGTTTCATTAAATTTATTTAAAATTATTCATAATGGAGAATAAAAAGATCATGGTGCCTTGTTTAGATAGATTTAACCCTATGTGTAGTTAGTCATATATTTAGTGTTGGTAAACCTGATGAGAGAAGAGGTGACTATGAAGATTTTATCTCTTTGGTAACCTTGCTTGTGGGTTGGGAAAATTTTTGCTATAAGTGCTGACGGACTGTGGCCTGTTTTTTTGACTTTACCTCAATTTCTAGAAATTATAAGATTAAAAGTGAAAAGAGATTTTTCTGGACAGAGGCAAAAGGGTAGCATCTCAAAATATGGTGCAATTGTCAACCCAAATATTCCATTTGTTTTTTTCTCAATGACATGCTGGGTAAATGAATCAATTTATCCACCAAAAATATTTATAGAGGACCTCTCTGTGCTAAGCACTGTGGAAGATGTAAAGATGAAAATAACACCAACCCTGTCATGAAGAGGAAAGAAAGAGTAGCAGACATATTTTGGGAACATGGACGATAGCAGAGATTCTTATAGAAAATTAATGGGAGTTAGTTGAGGCCACATTTTGGAAGGTTGTGATTAGAATATTTTCTTTAGAAGTGTCTAAATATTTTTGATTAAAAGAATTTTTTTTAAGAAAGCATAAAGGGGTTCTTTGAGGAAGACTGACCCAGTGGCAGCATGTGGTATAAATTAAAGGGACAGGGGCCTCATGTGTGCTTACAATCCCATTTTTTCCCACATGACCAGATATTCTTTCTCTCCTGTGTTGTTGTCCACTGACGGGGTGTCCACCCACAGAGCTGCGCCTCCTGCATAAGCTGACAGTGGCCCTCCTATCTTCCCCGGGGCAGCTGCCCACAAAGCTGCCAGCCCTGAGAATGCCACAGAAGTGCAAAGTGGGGGAGGGAACTTCAGAGAAAGCCTGTTTCTCCAACTCAGAGTTTCACTTGTGCCAAGAGTTACACAAAGACTTTCATGAAAACATTCTAGCAGCTTCTGTCTCTTAAGCTTTGTAAGATTCATGGTAAATCTCTCACAAGACAGTTCTATCACCTTCTCACCTTTACCTCTGGAACCACAAGCACACACACCTGGATGGGTCAGGCACAGAATAGATGCCATCTCCTTCATTATTCTTTTCTCCCCAACTTGGTGGCTTCTGACCCCAAATAAACTTTTCTCTTCTCCCTCAACTGTGCAACAAAATGTCCACACAAATCAATGGTTACCAACAGGGACTGGTGTGTGTTTAACATAAGTAGGTGTGAGAAAGGGTCTTCTTGACAGCTCAGCCACCAAGACTCCCTGTTTGGTTCTATAATCTACTATTTGTGTGATGTGTTTTAGCCTCTGGAAAAATAGTGAATTAGAGGGTTTGCCCTCGTCTCACTCCTACTGTTCCTTTTATGCACATTTTTCCACTGGAGCATGTTTAAAAGAGAGGGAAATGATTAAAATATTTTTGAGGATAGGAGGGGCTTTTCAACTGCTGGTCTTTTTTGTAGGATTATCCACTATTAGCACCTTTTTGTTATCTTATGAGGGAGGGCATTGGGGATCTTTCTGCCATGACATTTCTCAAAATACAATACATAGATTACCACCTGCTTCATTCATGTATAAGATGACTTGGTTTTGATAAATTAGGTGTATTTCTGTAAAAAAGGGGAATTACAAGAGGTAAGATTAGTTTTAGGTATATTTATATATTTGGAATGAGAGCAATATTTTTAAATGTTTTAATTTCAATAGTACCAATGTCACAGCTGAATAGCTGTTAGAAAATGCATTAATTAAAAACCTGTTTGTGGATCAATTATGGATGAGAATTTCTTATTAGTTTACATATGGCCTTGTGCCTTTTTGAGAACTGTCATTTTATAGAAATTTTAATTGAAGATGTATCTCTGCTGGGGCGTGCATACTTATGAAGTTGAAAGTATTCTCTCTTGCAGACAGCACCAATGACTGTATTAATATAGAAAGGACCAAGTTCAAGTGTCAAAAACAAGTTACGCCATTGATTTTATTAGACAATACCAAATTCAAATTCAACTAACATTTATGGACTCCCTAATTTGGCCAGACATTGTGCTATTATATGGTATCTATTATTTACTCTCAATTCTTCAGAGCCAGGAATGAACCAGATGTTCATATTCACATTTTATGTGTAAGAAATGTGAAGTCTGAATAAATTAGATGGTGACTCCATGTTTAGTGAGTAACAAAGTTGGGACTTGAAGCCAGGGTTCCCTGATGCCAATGTGGAAGTTAACTAATGATTTTGCAACATTAAACTAATGACCCTAGCCTAACTTCTGTTTACACCAAAATCTACAATACTCTTCTAGAACTAACTGAAGAGTGAACATTCTTGAAAATTACTACCCAGGTTTGGTGGATAAGGACAAGATATGAGAAAATTGTATTCCTACTCCTGATTGGATTATCCCTTTAACATAGAGATAGGTGGTTAAAAAACGGTACATGCTTCCTTTGTAATTATTCTTATTTAGGTGATAAGAGTCTATTAAATAACCTGACTACAATTATCATGATGACTTAGATTGTCTTAGTTTTGTGTGCAGCTTAAAATAATTTCTGAACCCTTCCAAGTTAATGCTCTTTTAGTTTATTAATGCTAAATTCTTTTTAAAAAAATTTTCCAGTTTTTATTTTGAAAACTTAAACTAAACTAAAAAACAATGGATAACTGTAATAACTATAATAATGGATAAACTAAAACAAATATAATGAATATCCATATGCTCTTTTTCTAGATTCACCAGTTGTCACCAATTCACCATATTTGCAATCTCTCTCTCATATATATATATGTGAACATATATATATGCTGAACTATATGAACGTCAGTTGCAGATGTCCTGATAATTCATCCCTAAATACTTCAAGGTATACCTCCTCAAAACGAGAACATTCTTCTTCGTAATCTTATTTATAACTTTTTTCATAACCTTACAATGCTGTTGTCGTATCCAAAATATATAACATTGATGCAAAAATATTACCTATCAGTTCATATTTAAAATGTCCCAATTATCCAATTAATATTCCTTATATTTGTTTTATTTTTCAACTCATGATTCAATCAAGGGCATTCAATACACTTATTTACCTTGTCTTAATTTCTTTTAATCTAGAACAGTCCTTCTCTTGTTTTTCACAACTGGGACTTTTGAGAAGTCCAGGGTAATTGTTTTGTATAATTATCTACTGATTATTTCTATTTTATTGGAATCAAGTTAAATATTTTTGTCAAGAATACTATACAGATGATCTTGTGTCCTTCTTAGTGTGTTATATCAGGAGGCCTATAATATCAACTTGTTCCACTATTGGTGATGTTAACTTTATTTGGTTAAGGTGGCATCTCTGAGGTTCTTCCATTGTGAAGGTATCCTATTCTCTTGTAGTTGGTAACTGTGGGTGATAACTTCAAGATTGTTTGAATATCCTGTACTCAACAAAATTTCATTCAATATTTTTAGCATTCATGATGATCTTTGCCTGAATCAGTTATTACATTAGTGCTTGCAAAGTGATGATTTTCTATTTATATCATTCATTTTACATTTATTATTAGACCTCCTTTACGGAAGAACTTTCTCCTCCTCCCTACCTCTTTTGTTTTACATCCTTGCCTTCTGGCTCAGCAAGATATCACAAGCTTACCTTATATTTTCCCTGCCCAAGACCTACATCAACCATTGCTCCAAGGATCCCTGGTTCCTTTTAGTGGCGAATTGTATTTAGAAACCAAGATCTGGGTTCATGATGTAGATATTGTTTCTATGCACTTTTCGGGGGTAGAGCTAGAAAAAACATACATGTGTGTACATATGTGTATATGTGTTTGTAAATATATATTTATATACACACATACATAGGTATATATACATATACATTACGTATATATCCTATTCTGGTAGCTACATTGCGTGGTTCATCCACACTTTCCCCAGTCCATGTTTGAATCCTACTTTTCCTACAGTGAGAATCTTGACTCCCAACAATATCAATGTATTTACTCATTTAGTTTCCTCCAGTGCTCAAAAAATATGCACATGCACTTATGGTATAAATCTGATATACAGTTAAACTAATTTGTTTCTATTTTTATTCAATTTTAGTGTGTTTGTATTCTTGATTTAAATTATTTTTTAAGTATATGAAGAATTTATATGGCTCACATATTAAAACTATATACATATTGTACTATATAGTATATTAAATACTTTACATAGTACTTAAATACTATAGATAATATATAAGTATATATATTTATTGACACACAATATATTTTAATAAATATGTCACCATATGTATATTAATTAATATTTAAATATAAATTATACTTATACTAATGTTATTTAGCTATAATATATGGATTTTATATAATAATAAATAACATATTTATATATAACAGTAAATACTATGTATATACATATATATATTAATAAGAAAAATTTGATTCTTTTTACTTTCTCTTCTACCTTGTTCCCACTTGCCATCTTTAGGTAACCATTTTCATTAGTTTCTGTTTTATTTTTCATGGATCTGTTTTACAAAAATAAGCAATATGTACACAAACAGACAAATACATTTAATGTGTATCTTCTTTATTCTCTTCGTTCCTATACAATAGATAGCATGATTTTTTTTTTCATTTAACAATATATCCTGGAAATAACTCCTTGTCAGTTTATAGATATCTTCTTCAGTCTTTTTGTATAGCTACATGGTACTCCATTGTTTGGATATGCAATAGTTTATGGAAATCTGTTTTCTGCTACTGCTGGGCATCTAAACTATTTTCAGTATTTTGCTATTATAATTAGTGTTCCAATGAATATCCTTATATATGTGTTTTTATAGTTATGGAAGTATGTCCTCATAGTAAATTCCTAGAACTAGAATTGCTGAGTCAAAAGATATATTTGGTTTTTCTAGAAATTGCCAGATTCCTCTCCATCAGGGTGGTTATAATGTTATGTTCTCACCAACAATGTATGAGAATGTGTTTCTTCACAACCTCACCAATAGGGTATATAGTCAAGCTTTGGATTTATGTCAATCTGATAAGTGAGAAATGGTCAATAAGTGCAGTTTTAATCTGCATTTTTATAAGTTAAATGACCTTGAACGTCATAAATGTATTTTAGGGTCATTTGTGTATTTCTTTCTGTGAAGCATACGTTCATGTCTGTAGCTCAGTTTTGAGAATGCTTTATATTTTTGGAATAGTAGCACTTTATCTGCAATATATGTTGCAAATATTTTTTTCACATTTTGTCATTTTTCTTTTTATTTTGCTTATGGTGGCTTTTTTCCCATGTAAAGTTATTTAAAAAATATTTTACGTAGTTTAATTTATCTCTTATAGTATCTGGATTTTGAGTCAAAGTTAGAAAATCTTTCCCCATACTAAGGTTGTAAACAATTTCTTCCATGTTCTGTTCCAGTACATGTATGGCTTCATGTTTTATATTTAGATAACTGATCCATTTTTAGTTTATTCTGGTACATTTGGTATATATATATGATAATATATGCCCAAAAGTATATCCATTACATTAATACCTGTTATTTAAAAATATGTATTTTCCTCAGTGATTTGAAGTGCCAGCTTATTATATATTAAATTTACATATGTACTTGGGTCTACCTCTTTCCATTCCTTCTATTCATGCTCCCATAACACCCTGTCTTAATTATGTCTTAGTATTTGGTTGGGCTAGGTGCCCTCTGTTGCGCCTTTTGAAGGATTTTTCTAGCTTTCCTACCATAATTATTTTTCCATAAAATATTGAAAGCTAGTTATCTGGCTCCTTAATATTTTTTTAAAAATCCCATTAGGTTTATATATTAACATGGTGAGAATTGACATCTTTATAATGTTCACTCATACTATCCAAGAATAGGGACAATTTTCCATTCATTCAAGTCTGCTTTTCTATCTTTCAGAATATTTAAAAATTTTTTCCAAATATATTTTTCACATATCTGGTTTATTCCCAAGTCCTTAATTTATTTTGGCGGCCATCTTAAACAGCATTTCTCTTCCATTCTACCCTCTAACTGATGATTTGTATACATGGAAGACATGAATTCATGTACGTTATTTCTTTCTTTGTAACATACTGAATTATTTTACTTTTTGTTTTAGTTTAATCATTGAATTCTCTTGAGGTTTACATGTATACTATTATGTCATCTTCAAATAGGCTGTCAATTTTTCTTTTCTATTCATATATCACTAATTGTTTCTTCTAATCTGATTTAATTAATACCTCAAATGCAAGGTTATAATTGGAGATAGTGAAATTTTTTGCCTTGTTCCTGGCTGTAAATAGAGGGAATGTCTTTAGTGTTTCCTATTATTTCAATTAAGTTAGATATTGGTGCATATGTATATATATATATATATATATATATATATATATATATATATATATATGCTAAATATCAACTTGGTATATTGTGTTTTCCCAGAGAATTACCCACTTCATCTAGGTTTTCTAATTTATTTGCATAGAGTGGTGCAAAGTAGAACCTTACGACTTTTTAGTTTACTCTCTTTCAATGGCTCTTTTGTCCTCTGCAGTTTATTGTTGTGTACTTGTGCTTCCTTACTTTTGTGATCAGATTAGCTAGTGATTTCTCTATTTTGTCAATTTTTGTTAAAAGTATAAACATTTCTACTATTTTTCTGCTTTATAACATTATTTATCTCTGCTTTTATTTTATTATTTTGTTCCTTTCACTTTATTTTGTTTTTGTTCTTTTCTAACTATTTAAATTGGGAATTTAACATATTTTTCTCTGGTTAGTGATTTAATTTGCCTATAAATTCTGATATGTAGTGTTTTAATTATGATTTTTAAAAATTCCCCTTTCAGTCAAGAATTACTTAGTAGAGAGTTTTAAATATCAAGTTAAAATGGGCTTTAAAAATTTAGTTATAATTTTTAAATTTTATGGCTTTGTGGTCAAGTTTGTATCATTTCCTCTTTATGGAACTTACTGAAATTCTTGTAATGGTCTAATATATGTTCAGTTTTCGTGAACATTCCATTCATGCTTTAGAATAATGTAAATATTTAGTTTTTGAGATATAAATTAGATATTTCTGTATCTAATTTATATCATCTATCTATCCATCGATCATCTTGATTATGCTGTTTAGTTTTTTCTATATTCTTACTTATTTTTTCTCCATTTAACTGATCTGATAAAGAATGAGGGTTAAAATCTCCTCTAAATAATATGTTTCCGTCTACTTCTACTATTGTCATCTGTAGTTCTGCTTTCTGAAATTGGTCAATGTGTTATTTGTTGCGTAGAAATTTATAACTCATATCTTCACTGTGAATTTTGATCTTTAGCATTATAAAGTTGTCATTAAAAAAAAGCCTCATTTAATACATTCTGGCCTGGATTACACTCTCTGTTATCAGTATCTCCACCACTGCTTTCTAGTTTTTTGCAACTGAGTGGTATACTCTTGCCCTTCCCTTTATTTTTAGCCATTCTGAATCACTTTGTTTTAGATTTCTCTCTTGTATATAGACTAAAGTTGGGTTTTTTTGTGATTTTGTCTTGCAACCTGTAAATCTTTTTCTTTTACTAGATATTTTAAAGACCATTCACATATTGATATAACTGATATCATTTACCTCAGTCATATTATTTTTTGTGACGTGTATGGTTAAGAAAATGTATATTTTGTATTTATTTCAAATTTGTATTATGTATATTTTGTCCTCTACTTCGATTTTTCAGCTTAAAATAGCACATTCTTTTATTCCCTTCTATTTTGTACTTCAAGATTAAAAAGCTTATTTTTTTCTCTTTTCTCTTTTGCTTCTTTCATTTGTTTAGTTGCATTATTTATAATTCTCATAACATATAACATTTACATTTTTATATATTTATCCACAAGTTTTGCTATATTTTGTTTTTCTTTTTGTTTATTCAATTTATTTAATCTAAAAAAACCCCAAAACTGTTCACTCATTTCTCCCACCTCCTCCCCCACAACTCCTGCCTCTGACAACCACCAACCTGTTCTCTGTATCTATGAGCTTTTTTTTAAAATATATTTTCTTATTCCACATATAAGAGAGATCATACAGTATTTGTCTTTCTCTGTCTATCTCACTTAGCATAATGCCCTCGAGTTCCATCCATGTTGTTGTAAATGGCAAGATTTCCTTCTTTTTTATGACTGAATAATATTCCATTATGTATACACCATAATTTCCTTATCCATTCATCAATCAATGGACACTTAGGTTGTTTCCATATCTTGGCTATTGTAAATAATGTGCTTCAATAAACATAGGGGTGCATATATCTTTTCAAATTAGTGTTTTTGGTTTCTTCAGATAAGTACACCCAGAAGTGGAATTGCTGTATCTTGTGGTAGTTCTATTTTAAGTTTTTTAGGAACCTACATACTGTTTCCATAGTGGCTTCACCAGTTTCTCTTCCCACCAACAATGCGTAAGTGTTCTCCTTTTCTCCACATCCTCACCAACACTTGCCATCTCTTGTCTTTTTGATAATAGTCATTCTAGCAGGTGTGAGGTGATAGCTCATTGTGGTTTTGATTTGCATTTCCCTGATGATTAATGACGTGGAACATCTTTTCATGTACCTGTTCACCATCTGTGTGTCTTCTTTGGAAAAATGTCTATTCAGATCTTCTGCCCATTTTTTAATCGGATTATTTGTTTGTTTGTTTGTTTTTGCTATTGAGTTGTATGAGTTCTTTATATGTTTTGGATATTAGTCCCTTATCAGATACATCATTTGCAAATATTTTCTCCTATTCAGTAGGTTATCTTTTCATTTTGTTGATAAGCTTACTTTGCTGTACAGAAGCTTTTTAATTTGATGTAGTCCCACTTGTTTATTTTTGCTTTTGTTGCTTTTACTTTTGGTGTCAGATTCAAAAAATCATTGCCAAGACCTATGTCAAGGAGCTTACTGCCTATGTTTTCTTCTAGGAGTTTTATGGTTTCAGGTCTTACATGCAAATCTTCAATCCATTTTGAGTTAATTTTTGTGTATGTTGAAAGATAGTGGTCCAGTTTCATTCTTTTGCATGTGGCTGTCTGGTTTTCCCAACACTATTTATTGGAAAGACTGTCGTTTTGCCATTGTATATTCTTGGCTCCTTTGTTGTAAATTAATTGACCATATATGCATGGGTTTATTTCTGGGCTCTGAGTTCTGTCCCCTTGATTTATCTGTCTGTTCTTATGCCAATACCATACTGTTTTAATTACTATAGCTTTGTAGTATAGTTTGAAATCAAGGAGCATGATACCTCTAGCTTTGTTCTTTCTCAAGATTGTTTTGGCTATAGGAGTCTTTAATGGTTACATACAAATTTTAGGATTATTTGTTTTATTTCTGTGAAAAATGTCATTGGACTTTTGATAGGGATTGCATTGAATCTGTATGTTGCTTTGGGTAGTATGGACAGTTCAATAATACTGATTGTTACAATTCATGAGCATTGTATATCTTTTCATTTATTTGTGTCTTCTTTCAGTTTCTTTCATTAATGTCTTCTAGTTTTCAATATGCTGGTCTTTCACCTTCTTGGTTAAATTTTTTCCTAGGTATTTTGTTCGTTTCAATGCATTTGTAAATAGGATTGTTTTATTAATTTCTCTTTCTAGATTTATTTTGTTTTTTATTTTAGATCTGAAAATATATTAAATTCTTATTTTCAGTTGCACTGTGATATTTCTGCAGATATCTCCATGTGGGATGAAATGATTCCTCCAGTAGATTCCCAAAGAAGGGTTTCCGGACATAGTATTCCCTGAGATCTTGCATACTTGGAACTCTTTTCATATAGACTTTATATTTGAAGGATACCTTCAGTGTAAATGTAAATCTACAGCTCAGATTTTAGTTCCCTGAATTTCTTCAAAATATTGCTTTGCTGCTGTCTTGCTTTGTATTTTGCTGTAAGAATTCTTATTCCAATCTCATATTCTTTCCTTTGTAACTTTCTTGATGTTTTTGTCAGGAGACTCTGAAGAATTGTTTTCTTTATTTTTGAAATCTATTAGTTTTATTAGTATATGTCTAAGTGGACCATTCTGGGTCAACTTTCCTAAATACATAGTAGGCCCTTTCAATATACAGATTCATGTCTTATTTTATTTCTGGAAAATTTTTTGGGATTACAGTTTTAAATATTAGTTTTATTCTGTTGGTTTATTTTTTTCCTCATGGGCTCCAATTATATATGTATTGGATATTTTCTTCCCATCTTCTATATCTCTCCCTTTTTAGCTTATTTTATCTCTTAATTTTATTTGTGTTCTCTTGTTATTTTTTCTCTTCTCCTAAATGCCTTTTATTACTTTTTCAATCTGATATATTCTACCTTAGTCATGTTTTAAATTAGTCTTTATTTCTGAGATGATGTTGTCTTTTTCTTCTGTTTTATCCTAATGTTGCATAATTCTTATTTCACTTCTTTATTTGATTTCACATTTCTAAGCCCTAAAATTTATGATTTGAATGTTATTTTCTAATATCTGAAAATGCTTTTAAGGCTGTTTGTTTCTGATTAGGGTGTTGGGTTATAGTTTTTCTCTGCTTCGTGATTGCTTGGGGGACAAATTTGATCAGATAAAACATTTTTATTCTCATTTTCAGTTTTGTTTTTATAATAGTTTGATGGATGTTTCTGACATTTACTATTGATTTTTAAAATTCTTATGCTTTACTTTTCTAGTAATAACATGTGTATTTAAACAAGGATGGTAAATGTGAGTAGCTTACTAAATTTATTAGCTCATATGTACTCTCTTCTGTTAATATCATGCAATATAATTTATTTAATAGACTGCACTTTAGGGGAGTTGTATGTCTTTGATTTTGCGATTTCTTTTGTAGAAATTAGGCTCTTAATTTCTACCACTTGTTTCTCTCTTTGTCACCACCAAGCCTCTAAGTAACACCTTCTCTTCCCATGACTAGCATCTGATCATATGCATTTCAACCCCTTTTATTTTGACTCCCTGAGAGCCAGTCCTCTGATCTACCTGGTAGCAGACCTGTTCTCAATATTTATTTGTTCGTGTAAGATTCTTCTTCTGGGAATGAGTTGACCTCACATGCACCAAGATAGGCCCCCTGCTTCCCTTCCCAATTTTCTATGAAATTTCCACCAGACTCTTCACACAGTTTTGGATTCCACTCTGAATTCTGCTGGTGTCATGTATTTTTCCTTTGACACGTAATTTGAAGACTTTTAATTATTTTTCAGCTATATTGTAGACCTGGATTATTCATGGATATTATTTATGCTCCTTGATGATCTCTCTCTCTCTCTTTAGGATGAATGGAGAGTTTCAAATTTATGTGTCTGTCTTTTCCCACAGAAACCCAGAAACCTCTATTCTCATATTTTTGAAGTCGCTTAAATTTTAGAAATAAAATTTAAATTTGATATGTTGAAAATTGGCTTAAATGGTATCATATTAACTTACCACTGTGGAAGCTAACACTCTGCATTACAAAACCCATGTTAATCATCTGATCTGAAAATGCTGTCAGCTGATAGAGTAGAAGTTTCTTCCAGGTCATGCAATGTTTAAATTGTTCTGATTCTTTTTTTTTTTATTTTAGAGATTGGTAATGTTTTTAGTGTTGCTGAAATTTTATTTATTTTTTTATTTTTTATCCCCAAAGCCCCCCAGTACACAGTTGTATATTCTTCTTTGTGGGTCCTTGTAGTTGTGGCATGTGGGACGCTGCCTCAGCGTGGTTTGATGAGCAGTGCCATGTCCGCGCCCAGGATTCGAACTGAGGAAACACTGGGCCGCCTGCAGCGGAGCGCGTGAACTTAACCACTCGGCCACGGAGCCAGCCCCTAAATTGTTCTGATTCTTACTGCTAAAAACTCTTTACCCCAGTTGTTTATTACTCACAGTCTTACAAAGCAGTATTTTATTATGGTTAATTGTGGGTGCTCTGGAGAGAAACTATTTGAGTTTACAGCCTGGTTTTACCACTTGTGAGCTATATGATTGCAAAATTTATTTAATTCCTCTGTGCCTCAGTTTCCTTCTGGATAAATTGGGAATAACAGTGGTGTCTATTCATAGGATTATTAATGCATATATAAAACTTAGAACACTTAGCATGTAATAAATATTCAATAAATATTTCCTCATTATTCTGAAGCTAAATTTTTGGTCAATAGGTCAAAGAGAGCAAGAGCTTATTTCCAAACAATATATTTAGAATTCTCCTTTACTAATAAAATATTTCCTTGAAAACCTTGGGAAAATGTAACAAAAATAAAAATTATTGATTTTCTTGAGTAGTTTTTGAAGAGCAGATGATCTCCGCTGCATAGAGATAAGTTAGTGACAAGAGTTACTATTCTGAAGTTATTGATTCCATATATGTGAGTTCTTCCACAATTCTGACTTTTTCAATCACAAATCTTATTATACATTTAGTTTTTATAGTTGAATGTAATATACAAATTTTATTGTTACCATCTTTCTTATTAGTTATGCTAAAATCTTTCAAAATATAAGTACTTTCACTTTTAATTAGATATATTTTCCTTTTCATACTATCATCAATGTAAGTAACTAGACAATCCTTCATAACTTGAGAGTATTTTGTGCATTGGGAAATCTTGGTTAGGTGTTTCCCTGTGATTTTCTAACAACTTCGAATAGTAGATTGTTCTAAATTCAGTGGCTTGTCAATGGTCTGATCGTGTGAACATCTTTTCTTTGAAACTGAGCATTTAAAATCTGAAAGTGAACAAAGAGAATTTCAGTCCTTTAAATCATGGCCAATAACTGTGGATACTGTTGATGCCTTCCTGGATCTGCTCTGACCCCTTGTACCAGGTCTGTTTGCACTCGCTTCTGCTGTGGTTAGAGTGCAGCCTAGAGTTACTTCATTTGATTCTTTCAACCTGGGCACTTCCTAATCCTGAGGAGTATGAATCTGAACCACACACCCTTATGTGCGCAGGCCCAAGACTACACATTCTCAGAGAAGATTATTTTTCCACTCTAAAACTCTGGTTCCTTGTATCAGTTTTGCTTCAAAGTCGATACACTTGTTGGAAATTAAGTTCACCTTTATGTGATTTCTGTTTACTCTTCATTTTTTCCTAGTACCTAAGGATTTTCTCTAATTATTTATGAGCTTATTAATGCATTGTAGAGTATATTTTTTGAAATATGTCCAGCATATGGGTGTTTTGTAGTAATAGAGTTTTACAGAATATTTTTGAATTATTACTCTGACTTTCTTTTTAATGCTAGTTTTGTTTCGTTTCCTGATATTTTGGAGTATGTCTTCAAGAATTTTTTTTAGTAGTATATGGATTTTTTTTTTCCTATTCTGAGAGTAGTTTTCAAATGCTCTGATACGTAAAATATAACTTGGTGCAAGACTGAATTGTTGGATCATCACATTTTCATCTGGAAAATCGGGTATTTCTCCCAGTCCCATGTGACATTTAATGTTATAAAGGAGAAGTCTGAGGCCAGCCTAATTTTTTGTTTGTTTGATTATAGTTAGTTTTTGTTGTTTCTGCCTGATGGCTTACAAGGGTTAAACATTATTATTCTTATAATTCAAAGATATTATGAGGATGTGCATTGGCCATCATGATCCTAAACTCTGTTTTAGGAAACACATTTTTCTGAGAAGTCTTATTAGGGCATCATGAAAAAAAAAGTTTCTCTTATTTAATTCTCTGAGAAATCCTTCTTTCAGCTCACAAAGTGTGTGCTTTGGGAGTATAATAACAATTTTCCCAGTTTGCTTGTTGTGAAGTGCCTGGACCAGGAGAAGCACTAGGAAAAAGAAGAATTTCAAATTTTTTCCCGCTTAGTATCAATTCATGAGGTGTAGCTTTGCCATTCTTTGATGTGGTCTTAGTGTCTGCTTTAATCTTAGTTAGGTTTTAGTATTTATATTTTCTATGTTCACATGTGTGTTTTAATCATACTTTATGAGAGGCTGCGTTAGGAGCTGCTGGCCAGAAAGCATTTTAAAGCACAGTCCGTTTTTGTTTTAATTACATGCAATTTGTTATTAAGATGAAATTTAAATTTTCACTTCTTTAAGACTGCTATATGCGTATATACTGCATAATAGCTTTAAATATTTTAAACTCATGTGCCCTTGTCACAATTTGCCCCTGCAGTCTTCATCACTGACCTATTCAAAATTCTTCATTTTGTCATTTTAATCGAAAAATATGATGTTCCATCAATAATTAGATTCCTGATTGAATAAAAACATTTTTATATTGTAAAAATTGTGTGAATGTAGTCAGAACAAGATTAAAGTATAATTGTAAAGTTTTGGCTTCTTTTGGTGTTATGTTCACATTTTTGATGGAATAATTGATAGAGACACGTCTCTTTCTAACATGTGGCTGAACAGCATCATAAAGTGAAATTTAAAATGATAGCCAGAAATGACTTTTTAAAATTTGATTCCCTCTTAAAAGTAGATAGTAATAAAGCATCAACTTGATTATGTATTAGGAAATGAATCAAAGGCCAAATTTCTCCTTAAACAATAAACTTTAATTTCAAGAACTACCAACAAAGTATTTTAATGAATGAAGCAATATGAATATAAACTAGATTATATAAACATTTAAATAAAAATTAGCAATTAAAAACTCTAGCACTATGTAGCTTAAGTGTAGTACTCTGAAATATCACACCCTTAGCATTGTCAAATATTAGATTTATCTTTAATTTGCTGTTCTAAATAATACAGCACACTCTCTTGTAAAGATCTAATTGTAGATGTCAGGCTTTGATTGCCTAATATGATGTATTCAAGAAAAGCAACCAGGAAATGAATTGGGTTATTTCCTTCTACTTCTTTGTAGTCTATTTGGTTTCCTGTAATTGGGACCAAATTTTCCATCTGCCTTGGTCCTCTGTTAATGATTTCAGAACCTAGAGCTAAAACCATCACCCCTGTCCCCTGCCCCCCACACCTCCCTTTGAGTTTCTGTTACTATAACCCTTGATTAAATGTCAGGTTTTTGTTTTCATTGTTTTACCTTTTCTTTCCTATTTACATTTTTGACAGCTTTCTCTCTTAACTGAATACTGTTATCACTTCTTTATTTTAATCCTCTCCCAAGCTGCCTATATTATCACCCCTGTGTTTCAGAACTCTGATTCCTACCCTTTAATCTACTAATTGGCTTTTTACCCCAGCTCGCCTTGCGTCCTCTGTGTGCATCTGACCCTCCTTTCTACTGCACAACCTGCCCACCAGGCATGCGGTCCTATCAGATCTCCTTACCTTGTGTCCTCTTTCTTCACCCAGAGGACTTTATTAATATTTTTACCCTCCACTCTCCCAAAAGTTTCAGTGAATATGACATCCATTATAATATTTTTCTAGAATAAATAACACATTTTCCCATTTTCAAATTTTTTAAAAAATTTTGTGAAATCAGTATCTTTTGATTAAGTATATGCATTGGTTTCAACCTAGCTGGAAAAAAATGTGTGTGATTAACAAGCATTTATTTCATCCTATCCATTTCCACTTATACTTTCTCTTTGGTGAAGAAAGGATACATGCTTATTGTTCTTTCAATGAGTGCTTTTCTCTTTAAGTATGAATGTAGTCAAAATATTGTTGTAGGGCATTAAAATTCATACTTTACTTTTTAGTGAGTTTAAACATGTGGCAAAGTCAAAATGTATGAAAATGGACCAAGACAATATTCCTTATAAAGTTTACACAGATACAGTGAGTAGTAAATTAGTCTAGTTTTTCTATTTGTAATATTTTCTTAATATATTCTATGTAATGGGAGTGAATGAATATAGGAGAAATTATAGCAGACTATGTTAGTATATACACAAGCTATTAAATTCAACCACAACTAAAAATCTCAAATTAATCAAAAAGTTTGAAATCTGTTTTGCTATCCCTGGAACCTTTAGAAGTATGTTTTCTTTTTCTTCACCATGACATTGCTTTTTGTTAGATGTACAGACTGAAATAGTCCTAGATTTCTATTATAAATTTACAATTCACACAGGTTAATTTTGTTAATTGTCAGTAATTTTCAAAGATTTGACTTGGTAGAAACCATGTCACCAAGCAGTTCACCAGGTACAATCATGATAGCGATTCAGGACAAACAAGGATTTCCAAGGATTACGAACTGTGTCCATATAATAGTAAAATTCTGGCCAAGGGGAAAAAAAGCATGGAGTACACAATCTAAGGTGAAGGAGAAAGCATCAGGCTGAAGACTAATTATCACACAACAGGCCAGGGAGTCTGTTTATAAATCAGCATACTGGAAGATACAACAAGACCCCATCAAGTGCGTGTCATGTGTTTCTGTTCTATGAATTAGGTTGTTTTTAGGGTGACTACATCAAGCCTACCTGAAGAAGTCAAATTAACACTGATTTATAGAAAAGAGCCAATAAAGAATTTTCCATGCAACACTAAGCCTTATGTTGGAATCACCTAACTGGAAATATAATTTACCAGGAGATTTAAGGAAAAATAAATATAAGGAAATAGTCCAGACTCTGCAGAAAGTCACTTTTACAAACAGAGCTCTCTACTAGTGATACTTAAAAGTTCAAGTCTGACAAAAACTGCAGATCAGTAACTACTGCACAAATAAATTATATGTAATTTTTCTATAATTTCATCAATATAAATCCCCTAAAGTAAGATATTTTTAAATTAGACTCTAAACTTTCCCTTGTGAGCTTGTTCTTCAAATATATTTATGAGGACTTTCACTTAATGTTTGGAATATTTTTCTCCTCTGTTTTATCTATACAGTTGGATTGGAAACTCTGCAAGGGCAGGGAAAGCTTCCTCAGCCACAAAAGGATCTGATTAGAGTTCAATAGCCTGCAGTCTCTTGTGTTAAGTCTTGTCATACATAGAAATAGAGTTTTAATGGTCTATCAATAAATTAGTATGAGTGGGCCTGGAAATTCCTGCTGGGTCTCTGGGTCTCTGAGTGTTCTCCAATATGTCCAATTACTGCTATCCAATATGATAGTCACATGTGATTATTGAGCCCTGAAATGTGTTTTGTTCAAAGTGAGACATACTATAAATAAATGTATACACTGAATTTTGAAGATATGGTATAAAAAGAATTAAAAATCTCATGAATCACTTTTTTTATGAATCACTTTTTGTATTAATTACATCTTGAAATAATATTTGAGATATAGTGGATTAAATAAAATACATAATTAAGGGGTCGGCTCCGTGGCTGAGTGGTTAAGATCACGCACTCCGCTGCGGCGGCCCAGGGTTCAGATCCTGGGCACGGACATGGCACAGCTGGTCAGGCCACATTGAGGTGGCGTCATACATCCCACAGCTAGAAGGACCTGCAACTAAGATGTACAGCTGTGTGTGTGTGTGTGTGTGTGGGGGGGGGGGGTTGGGGAGATGGGGGGGTTGGGGAGATAAAGCAGAAAAATAAAATAAAATACATAGTTAAAATTAATATCACCTTTTATTTCTTATTTATTTTTAAGTAGCTACTAGAGAATTTAAAATTGTATATCTGGCTCACATTATATGTCTATTGAAAAGTATAGTGCCAAATGGTTCCAGATTTTTAAAAAATCACTTAAGTTCACATAGTTATCTCACATAGGTCAAATATTAATTTAACCTTTATTGTGTCATCTTCATCTATAATGTGGCACATGCCCTGATTCATGTGTCTATAAATATTCTTTCTAAGGAATATTTCCTTAGATTCTAAAAAAGAACACAGAAAGAGATCTAAATGAAAGCTATTTAGCATTATTGTTACCAAAGTATTGAAATTCCAAAAGTTCATTTTAGTCATTCCTTTTAATCCTTTCCCACGTCAATTCTTTCTAGAATTTTGAACAGTTAGAGAAATAAACATTATTATAGTTTTCTTCTCTTTTTCTTACCTTCTGAAGGTGAGTGATAAATGCAATGGTCAAAACGATTTCACTAAAGGGAAGACAGGAGATCGTGCAGAGGGTCATACATTGGATGTGCAACAGTGGATCATGAGGCCAAGGTGCTTGGGTAATGTAAGTAAACTTCTTAAAAATGGTCATTGGAAATAGAAGTAACTTCTCAAAGTCACACAAGGGGAATCAAAGTTCTGTTGCCTCTCTTCTCAGAAACGTTTATCCGCCCACCTTTCTTATTGAAAAGATACCTTTGGGGCTCATATTTTTGTTATGAACTATGTTCCTTTGCATTACTTTCTAGATAGTTTATACTTTCCCTTTGATTTCTTCTTAGAACCCAGGATTAGTGAGAAATGGGCTTTTAATTTCTAGGTCTGTAAGATATTTTTGGTCTCCAGCATATAACTAGATTTTCCTTTTAAACTTGATCAGATGGTTTTGTTTAATGAGAAAATTTAACCTGGCATTTAGTGAAATGATTGATATACTTTATACTTATTACTCATTTTGCATCTTCCGTCTCCTTATGCTTTTTTCTATGGATGATGCCTTTTTCAGTTAGATATTTATTCTGCTTTGATCCCTTGTTGAATCCTAAGAATTACAATAATTTACTATTCTTGCTATCACAATAAAAACTACATTTCTCTCCACTGCTATCTGAAAAATAAAATATCAAATATTTCCGCCCACCAAAATGCATTATTTCCTTCTTTGGTGAATGTTTTAAACAATTGTTCTATTATGGTTCTATTATCTATAAAAAATGGTTCTATTATCTATAAAGAAAGAGTGGGGTCTCTATCATCCTCTCCTAAATTAAATTCTTTTTTCTAGCACTGAGAAAGGTTGTACAAATTTGTGTTTGGTCAAAAGAGGGTTAAGAAACAGTAGCTGCTCTAATATATCCACAACTCTTTTGGTCTTTTTAATCTTAGAGTTTCTTTTACAAACAGGTACTTTTCTTCTATGTGATATGCAAATCTCCCGGCTCCTAAGAGCAACTGGATAGGGATATGTGTTTCATCTTAAAACAAAGACCAAGAAAAAAATAATAATATGATAAAGTTATTCAAAGGATTTCAGAAACAGGTGTTCTAAGTCTACACTAATTGGATTTCAGTTAATTATTCCTTTTACTTTAGGGAATATGAGTAAGAAATACTTAAAAAGTACCTGAAAAACTTCTCTGACATGCTAATTGCTCTATTATTTAATCTAGGCAAAAAGAAAAAAAAAGCCACCTTAATGTGACCCAGGTCTTAATTACCTTTTTCATTTCAAGATTTTAAGATAAAATTTATAGGTCTTTCCGTGTACTACACATCTCAGGATGTTATAGCAGTCTCTAGTTTTTCATCTATATGTAATTTTAATTTTCTTTTGCCAATGTACAGAAAATATTATTATAATTAAAGATTAGATTTCCCACTAACCTTAGGGACACCAAAGTAAATCTCTCGTGGGCTTTAGGTCAAGAAGTCTGCTGCTTTTTGATTTTAGACAAATTGTTCATTCTTCCCTAATCTCATTTTCCTTCTTTGCAAAGGAAAGAGTAATTGTTATACATTACTGTGGCCATTAGCATTCCTCAAATGTAGGAGTTGAACAAGGGTACTAAAAGAATGGGAGTCTTGTTTTTGAAATAGGAAATGAGTTCAGAATGTAAACTCCATGAGGGTTTGGATGTTTTTGTTGTTGTTATTTACTTCTCTTTTCCCAGAGCATAGAATTATGCCTATGTTAATGCCTATAGTTAACATACAATAAATATTTCTGGATGAATAAATGAATGGATGCGACATACTGAAAGAAGTCAGCAATGAATGACTAGAATCAAGATGCCAGATTATCTGAAAGTATATATTTAGTATAGTAGATATGGATAGAAGGGGAATGAACAAACCTACTATGTATATTGAGGTCTAGCTTGTCTTTTATATATAAAGCAAAATTAGAATTATGGCCTCATGGTAAAGAAATTCTCCATTAATTCGATTGGTTAAGGTAGAGAATTCAATGGTTAAGTGCGGTAACAACTCTCAATAGGTATTTAAGAATGATGCATTAGTTTTGCTTTTTTAAGAATAAGTATGTTCATGGAACATACTAAGTGCTTAATAAACATTTGTTGAATAAATGAATGGATATTTGTCATACACTTTATCATATTTCCCAATAAAAGTGAGACCCATATGTTAGGCACCTTTTTCATCTGGACAATGCAGTGCCTGTTCCACGGTCAGTTCTCACACATGTGGTGCAGGTACATTTTTACCTTTGCATTTACTGTTATAATTTAACTATCTCTGCATTGATTTAAATCACCAGTTTGATTCTGAGCTTAGTTCTGATTGTGACACTCTTTTTCCAAAAGTCTGAACTTTGAGGGCTGTCACTCTAGCCAGTTGGAATAAATTATCAGGGGCAAGATAAGCCTAGCAACCCAAGCATATTACATTCTTAGGAAATGTATGAAGAATGTTTTATACTGTCTTGATTTTCTCCTTCGTACCTTCAATAAAATAATTTTTTAAATTAATATTTGCATATGGTAAAAATAATTCGAATGGTTCAGAAGAATCTAAAATAAATAATAAAAGTCAACTTCTCTAGGCCTCCCACTTTCAGAGGCAATCATTCTTAGTTCCATTTTTAATTTATTTCGGTGGCTGCCATTATATTTTTAAATATTCATCAGTTTCTTGATTTATTATATTTTGTTAGTATTTTTGAATCCTTACTAGAAATGAAGAATTTAGCACATTATTTCCCTCCTCCCTTCCTGCTTTTAATAACTCAATTTTTATAGTTTTAGTTTTATAATATAACTATATTATCACTTACCAAAGTTTCATCTTTAACTATAATTAAATCTTCCAAACTTGAGTATAGGTTGAATCTAAATATGATCCTAAATATAAATGACATTATAGTTTTATGCTCATATAATCATTATTCAATGTTAAATGAAATATTGTGCCTGGACCTGTAGAGAAGAAAATGTCTAAATAGGATCAAGAGTGTTAGACTTTTAAGTTATTTTAAGTTTTCTTCACTACTTCTTGGTTATAGTTAACTGCAACTTTTTAATGTACCTCTTGTCACCAACCTTTCTAGTCTTCTTATTGTTTTTCTGGAGAACATACTTGAGTAACGTTTCATTAGAGGTTGCATAGGAGGTATATTTTCTTGTTTATGCTCACCCAAAAATATTTTATTTTGTTCTGACAGTTGATGGATAGACTGGTGTGGGCACAGAATTATAGAATAAAAATAATTTTCTATCAGGATTCTGAAGGCATTAATCTATTGTCTTCTAATGCAAATTCTGGTTGTAAAAAATTGATATCATTTTGAATCTCACTGCTTATTAAGTAAACTTTTTTTCCTTTCTAAAAGATTTTAGGTATCTTTTCTTAATTTTTGGAATATTGAAATTTAACAAGAATTTACCTAAGTGTGTACTTCTCCCCCCTCCACTGCTTGACACATATTGAGTGGTTTAATTCTGGAAACTTGTTTCTTTCTTAGTGTAGCAAACTTCTCTTTACTTTTTATTTCTTTTGCTTTTCCTGCCGTCCATTGTCTCTGTCCTCTATTCAGGGATTTTTTGTTTTCTTCTGCTAGATACCACTTTTTTGTTTTTTGCCTTCTGTTATAGAAGGTTTCCTTCTTTTGTCTTTCATACTTACTGCTTGTTTGCTGGTGTAGTTGATGGCATTATTTGGTCCATTCACCGAATTCTTTTTTTGATAATTCTATTTGTTAATTTTCTGAAACCTTTTTTCTATAATTGGTTCATTGTCTTAATAGTCTATTTTTGTCAAAGAATGGAAATATCCCCTTAACTCACTCTCATAATGTGAATTATACTTGAAATAAATTGCTTCTGTTTCTGGAATTTTTTTCAATGTGAGTGATACTGCATATTTATCTTGATCTTTCACTTTCATACTATTAGAGTTTCTCAGGAATCAGATTACAAGTCACATTCTGTCTTTCCTAGTGAATGGCTGAGTAACCAAGGTGAAGTTACATAACAAATCTAAACTTCAATTTATTTATTTAAAAAAAAGGGGGAGCATAACAAGAGTGATGCGAGTGATGTGATCATTTAGCGTAGAATATTGTCAATGACATAATACCTTATTCTCCAAATTATAGTTTATTGATGAGGCTGGTATATTTCCACTATGAACTTGAAGCTTTAGTGTATCATATTCCTATTAAATATTCAGAGGTCAGCAAAATTTTTCTGTAAATGAAAAGATAGTAAATATTTTCAGTTTTGTGAGCCACATGGTCTATGTGGAAACTACTCATCTTTGCTGTTATAGCACAAAAACATAGACAATGCATAAACAGATGAATATGGCTCTTTTCCAGTAAAACTTTATTTACCAAGGACAGATGATGGGCCAGATTTGGCTGGCAGATCATTGTTTGCTGACCCTTAAACTGTATCATGTAATACACAGCAAGTTCTGTGAAATTACCATTAGGCTTGGAGTTGAGGGCATAGGTTTGATATTCCTTTACACATGTGATCTGGAGTAAGTAATTTAACCGCTTCAGGCTTCTTTTTTCCCAATGCATAACATAAAGGAAATAGAATAAATTATTATTTAAGTTTATTATAGCTCTAGAATTCTATTCTAAAAATTAATAGAAGCATTTCAATGTGGAAATCATCATATTCAACATAAAATGATGACATATAATGAATTGTAGTTGATGTTATTTTTGAAAGTGGAGACTAGGTCTAATGTTTGGTTTCAGCATATCTATTTAAAATAACATTGCATTTGTTGTTGTTGTTTCAGAAATAATGTACTGCTACATATGAAACTATGCAATAAATAATGAAACATGTTTTAATGGGTCTTCTATTGTTTGAAAATGAATTAGGAACACTTTGCTTCAGGTTTATTTAATTAACTGAAATAAGGTTTAAAACAAGATCCTACTGGAGACTGTAAAATATTTATCACTAAATATAAAAGAAAAATAAATTTCAAAGGAAGAAACAGTCCCAGTTAAAATGGTAATTACAAATGTCTTATTTGGTCCATAAATGCAGCTTATTTTTGAATGATTATTTAAATCTGAATTTAAACTCTTCTTTGCATATCAGTAATCAAAGGTGATGTACCTGCCTACTATCATTCTGGCACATTTTAGAATAGAAGAAAATAAACACCTTTGTTTTGAAATTTGATGACAAATCTTGATTTTTTTTCTTGAAGTAGTACAATCATTTTGTTCCAAGTATTTTTCACATACTTACTTAAGTCTCTAATAGTCTTTTTACACTAGTTGTTTATGTAACCACTGCTTCTTTGTTCATTTATTCATTCATTCATTCAGTCAGTCATTCAAAACATAGTTGTTAGTCATACTGAAGAGAACAGTGTTAAGATGCTGCCACCAATCTCTGGGAATAGAGACTAGATAAGAGTAAAGATAAGTAAACAGGCAATTGCCATATATTATACAGAATGCTATGATGCAGAGGTTGGTTAAGGATGCTTTAAAAGCAATTTGAGGAGAAAATAATCCTGATGGGCTGACAGTAGGCTGAGATATAAAGAATGAATGGGAAAGAGCTAGTTGAGCATGAGTGGGATGGAGTGATGGGCACATGAAAACCAAATGAAATGGGCAAATATGACACAAATTTGATTTGCCTCAATGGACAGATGGATGTTTTTAGACTCAAGTCCAGAGACTTGGAAATAAGTTGTTGCCACATTATGATTTGGTGGAAAGAATACGTGCTTTGGAGGAAGGCAGGTTTGATTTGAAACCTGTTTTTACTTTGGCATATTTAACCTCCTTGATTATCAATTTCCTCAATTGCAAAATGGAGACTACAGTATCTACTTTAAAGGAATGTTGTAAGGATTAAATGAGGTAGCCACAACAGAAAATGCCTGCCATGGAGTTCATGTTCAATAAAAGTTAGTTACTTATTTTTCCTTTCCTGGAAGTAGGGAAAATTGAAATGGTGTGCGTGAAAAAGAAGGCCTGGACTGCAGAGTACCTGGGACTGATGATGCTAGGAATTTTACAACTAGCCTCACTTTTTCCCTCTCTCCCTTCTTCCTTCCCTGTTTCTCTCTCCTTTTTTCCCTACCTTACTGCCTTCGTTATATTTTCTGTATGAGAAACAGATACTTTCTTATTCCCAAGCTTTCACTAGAATACACTGGAGGACACTTTCAGGCTGTGTTTCCAGAGCTCTCAATGAAGATTAGACATGCCATAATTGTTAGTTCTGATTTAAAAAGCAAATACAAAAACAGAAGGATCTCTAAGCAGGCTACGGGGCTACTACACTCAATTATCCAAGTGCGGTACATTTCACATAGATTTAGAGTCCTTGATTGTGAGCTGCTACCAGCAGCGTCCACAAAGGGCAGAAGCATGACCTTGGGCAAAGAGCTTGACTGCATGGCTGCTATGTCCTTGCCATGGGACAGGCCTGAGCAAAGTTGAAGAGAATGACAGTTTGGACTCCTCTGAGAGTTATTGGAAAAGTCTCTTGCATAGCATTTAAATAGTAGCAAATAGTATTTACTACCATTGTATACGTTGCTGATTATTAAGCTACTGTGTCACAGCATCTAACCCACTCTTTCATCTTCAGCTTCATACACATTCCTTTAAATTAAATACTTTTTAAAATAACTGTGTTAAGGGATATTATAATGACTTGAAAAGTACAATTTTAACAGCATTATTTACCTGTTAAAAGGCTCTAAAGATTTGTATCTGAATCGTTCTAAATATCTAAAGTAAATGGAAGCTGAATTTTCACATTGGAAACCTTTACCTTCTACCCAATATATAGTTTTGCATATATGTATAATTTTTACAACTAGACCTTCAAACCCTGATTGGATTTCCAATATGAAATTAGAAATTGCATTACATTCATTGTTGTTTTACCTTTCAGTTTTATGTCTATGATAACATTATAATTAATCTCTAATCGATATATAGACAAATTTATTTATTTTTACAAAGTGGGAATTATAAACATCAACTTTATTAGTCATTGTATTCTTTTTTCAGTTTTATTTGCAGGTTTTTTAGCTTGCTTACAACTTCCAGTTTCAAAAAATTTCTCAATATATTGTTTGCCCTCAGACTCCTAAATATTTTAACTACTAGTGTTTTATGCTCTGATGCTTTATAAACATACTTTTGCATAAAACAAAAGCTACAAGATATGGACTGAGGTTCATTATTTCTGGTCTTCTTGGTTGATAAAATTAGGAAAATAGTGACAGGTGAAGAAAACTCTTGTATTGTGTGAAATTAAAAAGCAGTCCATTTGTTGAAAAAGCAAGTTAACATAGCTTTAATGGTACACAACAATATACTTAATTTCCCGGGGGAATTTCCAGGATTCCTTTTAAACTTTTCTTCAAAATAGTCATATTTATTATTTCAATAAAAGAAAGCGATCACATAGGGGCAAGAGCTCTTTCTCAAGAATTTTGTATATTTCATACATTGTACTTGTGAAATATAGTAGGGGAGATATTTACGAGCACCATAACATGGGAAGCTGAAACTGCAATCATTTCTAAATGAAAATTATGTGACAGTTCATCAGTATTTAATGCTAACATTAGGTGATGCAGGCATGAAGAATTTAGCAGCTATTTATCATAACCCTGTGTGTGGTTAGCTCTCTGATATACTTTCTTGGAGTAGAATGGTGTCTTAATGGCAACACGAACCACAGCTTCAGTTTGAGATATTAAATAAATGAGGATGCCAAAAGAGGATTTGTTTTTGTTGTTTGGGGTGTGTGTGTGTGTTGTTGTTGTTGTTTATCACATTCCCGTTAAAAGTAGGCTGCCACACCTAGCACGGGTTAGTTTTTAATCCACGCTCCCATAAGCCATGGCTGGGCTCCTGCACCAGATGCAGGTGTCCCCTTGTGCTGTCAGCCAGGAATGATTAATGAGGATTTGCCCCTACTGAAAGCAGTCTTTGGAGCATTGTTCAGGGCATCTGTGGAACTGTCGGGGGAGACAAGGACACAAGTGAACAACCAATTATTTGGCCATCACTGAGGCAGCTTGAAAAAGACATCAAGTTGGACAGAAAAGCAATGCTTTTGTTTGAGGATCAAATATTATTTTTTAGGGGTTAATAGTAACATAGGAATTTTACCTCATTTTAAAGAATTTTGGTGAAATCTAGACTTTTAACAAGAAGTAGTTTTTCTTTTTCCTTTAAAGCTAATTGAATTCTTTGAAAGTAGTATACAATTATAAAATGTCACCAAATTGATTCCTAAGTGGTAGCCTATTGTATAAAGATATATCGTTTTGCTCGGCTAACACAGAAAACAAGGACTGAATATGCAGTGGGTATGAGGGTCCTCCATGCGGAAGTCCTAATTGCTGGTCATAGTTGACAGGCACTGGGGGTTTTACAAGTGATCAGAGGGGCAGAGACATTGCACTGGAATGCTGAAGCAGAAAATGAAAAAAACTCAAAGCTGTGAAACATTTCCAAGTTGATGTTCAGCATGTGTGTATTCCCTTCTTTTTCCAGTATGAGATATACACTTATTTAGGTCATAGTAAGAAAAGGTCTTCAGACTGCTACATTCTTGTACTAGGTCTGTTACTTATATAAAAAATTTAAAAAGGCTAAAAAGTGTTATATATTTTGAGCACAATTGAAATGCGGATTAAGAAATCCTTTCTCTCAGTGAAGTCCTTTCTTTTATGCTCTGTCCTTTCAGGACTGTTGTCTTCAGGGTATTAAGAATTAAAAGCTAAGCCCTAAACCCACGAAAACCTTCAAGAAGCAGATAATGATGTTTTAATATATAAAAAGTAATGGTTAGTAACAACGTGGACAAATGTGGCTGATATAACAACAAAAATACCTAGTTTACATTTTTTTGCAGGTTAATACTTTTGTATTGTCTTCTTTTATTTTTTAATAAAAAGGGCTTCAGTCACAGAGTAATTAAAAATCACAAGATTAAAACAGGGATCGACTGAGAATATATAAAACAAATGTCTGAGAAGAGAGTGTTTTCACAAGTGATTTCTGGGAGAATGCATTGCTTTATTGTTCTTAACAATTTTCTCCTGTATTTGCAGTGGCCTAGCTGCTGGTTGATTTATATTCATTTGGTCAATTCTAGAACTACAAAATTTTTCTGCACTTCTCAAGCCAATCAGAATCTCCTCTATCTTATTGTTCAAATATATAAGATAAGGAATATATACTATTGTTCATATTCAAAAATTGGCCTATTTAGATAGATGCATTTCTATATGAAAGTGGGCAAATGGGCTATGCCCAAATCATAAGAACCATTTAAGGTTATTATGACTAGCAGCTTTGACTTGAAATAGGCTGAATAGATAAATCCAAACCTAAGTGGACACTAATACTGCCTCCTTTCAACATCATGAAAACAGCAGTTTCAAACTGTCTCCCATTTACTACTCCCAATAAAATTGGCTTAGTCAGAAAGATAGAGTAACTCAATTATTTTTTATTAATAACCTTATTTTTAAATGTGTTAGCAGATTCCTTGGACTTGTGAATATGGGCTGGGTCTGTTGGCAAGTGATGCAAGTTTTTACAAATCGAGTATTTTTATGTAGCTTTTCCCATGCAAATTCTGCTCTTAATTTCGAACCTTTTGAAATCATTTTGTTAGAAGAATTGACTGTTTGTCAGTATATAGACAGTCTTAGAGATTTAGTCTCATCTCTTTCCTATTTTTTTTTCTTTAGCAACTCTTATCAACAATTCTTGGTGCTATAAAAAATTGTTGCCTAGCATTTAGTCATTAAAATAATTTTAAATGACTTTGAGCCAAGGCAGATTTCCAGGGATGACTACTCATTGCATTTCTATTGCTTGTGAGCCATTGATGATGGTCTTTCATTGTGATGTTCCAAACATTTGGTCATTAATAATAGCATGTTGCCCTAGACTATTTATGCTAAGTATATCATAGGCAAAGCAAATGCTAATGTTGTGTCCTACTTCTTGCTTCTCTTTACCTACAATATCCAATCCTAGATTGGTGTGCCATTATTTTTTCGTTGTGTTATACTCAGTTTCTCTAGCAACTCTCAGTTTTCTAAGAGTTTGCAAATTGTTCTTTGATTATTTCCTCCAGTTCCCTTTTGGGTATGGATATTAAGCTATTATGGGTCAGGCTTTCTTGGATTTTTTTTCACGTTTATAAAAAAATAGTTACGATTGCCAAGATAGGCATTTCGTTATAAGAATCTCGGCTCGGAAGAGTCAAGAATTTCTTGTTTTAAGGAGTTCTGAGAAAATTTCTAATTTTAACTATCGGTAGAGATTTGGAAACATGAGTTTGCAATATTGTTTGGGCCAGAAGAATCATTCAAAGAGACAGTGTTATCAATATTTCTCTTCTCAGATGAGGAGCATTTAGGGTTACCAGATAAGATATGTAATGCCTAGTTAAATTTGAATTTCAGATAAGCAATGAATCATTTTTTAGTATAAGTATATCCCAAACATTGCATGGGGGTGTATACTTATACTAAAAAATGATTCATTGTTTATCTGAAATTCAAATTTAACTGAGTGTCCTTTATTTTTATTTGCAAAATCAGGCAACCCTTGGTAAAGCCAAAATGTTAAGAAGTGGGTATCTATAACCTGTATAACGATCTGGAGATCTGCTCTTTCAGGATTTGCCCTAGCATTTCATGTAACAACAAGCCAAGCGTTTTTCGTCTTTGCACTGGTGGTAAGCCTTCAACTACCTTATTGAAATGTTGTGATGGTAGTTTTAACTTAAACAAATTTACCTTAAACATCCAGAATTATTTGACAGCAAGACATGTGTAAGTAAAAGGTGGTATGGTGATACCCTAAAGATCTATTAAATGTCTTTTGAGATTGGCAAATTCAACCCACTTGAGTTGAGAGAAACATGGACCTGCCATCTACAAGACTACAAAATGATTTTCATCATTTATGAATTGCATGAGAAAGGAAATAAGTTTACTCTTGACAGAAAATTAAACTTCCTTACAGACAGCAAAAGTCAAAAGGAAAGTTTGAAGTTCAAAAAGGTTGTGGGGAGAAAGGGGACAGGGATTTGAGTGAAAACCTCCTAATTCAAATTTTGTATGCAAAACTCAAATTGGATAAGAAAATTGTGACTTCAGCTTTTACAACTGATGGAAGAAGAGCGGTCAGAATCTGGGCACCTAACTTTGCCCTAATTGCTTATTTTTTTTAAAGCATCACTTTAAGACAATGTTTGATGATATAGTTGAATAACTGTTGGCCCTCAGACATGCACCATTTTTTAAATGAAAAAGAGTAAGTGAAATTTAGTCTCAAATTCTTTTCTCAGAAGTTTCCAGTAGCAAATATAGGTTTATTTGGACCTTTGTCTAATAGTCTCACAGTTATCGTTCTAAATAAAGTTTAAGCTATAATATGTAGTTGACAGTATGCTAATACCTGGAATAAGAAGTATTTTGTTTTAAGGCATAACCATAAAGGGAATGATCTATTGAGCATAATTTAATAGATATCATTGGATAATTCTTTCTTATTTTAAAACATAAAAACATGTGGAGCAAACAAACAACAGAATTTGTTACTTTATATATAATAGGCAGCCTAATTCATAGCCCTCCAAAAAAATAGAAATGTTGGAATAATATTCTTGGTCTCCAAGTTTTGTTTTGCATTTATTGTTGCATGTGGTAGACACAAGAATACATTAAAAGAACCTTGAATGCATTCTCACTTAAAATAAGTTGACATACCTTTATTCAGGTGTTAGCACAAGCATAAAATGATGTTTTTAAAAATTAATCACTGTATATTTATTCATTTCCTACTGCATTATTTGTGAGGTATTATAACAGATGCTATATAGGATATTAAGGTATGTTAAGCTATATGCTGTTTTCAAAGTATTAACCTAGGGCCAGCCTGGTGACAGAGTAGTTAAGTTCAGGCACTCCGCTTCGGCAGCCTGGGGTTTGCCGGTTTGGATCCCGGGCACGAACCTACACACCACTTATCAAACCATGCTGTGGCAGGCGTCCCACATACAAAATAGAGGAGGATGGGCATGGATGTTAGCTGAGGGCTAATCTTCCTCAAATAAAAAAAAAGTATTAACCTAATACATATACTATATATACATATATCTCTCCAAGAAGTACAAAGAAGATACCAGTGAGCACAAGCACACCAAAATTTACTGGCTTCATAGAGAAAATTGTATCCATCAGATGAAAAATCTCCTATCTTCCTGACAGTTCGACCTACACACTTACTTGCATTCTCATTCTTATTTCCTCCCTCCTTCCTTTACAGTTGAGCAAATCTCTCCTTTCTGGGCCAATCCCCAGACCTGGGTCTTGTATTCCTTCTCTTCTTGACTTCTCAGGGCTCTTGCTGTGGTGATTATCCCTTCTGTTTCCTGTACCTTCAACCCTTCTCCATCGACTACCTGCCATGAGTACTCAAATATACTCACATCTCTGCTATCTTAAAAAGAACAGTTTCTTTCTGGACTCAGACTGCCTCTCCCGTCTATTGCCCTGTCTCTTCCTATTAAAGGCCATAATTTTTGAAAAAGTTGTATATTTTTCACTTTGTACTTACTCTTCAGTTTATTATTCCAAGACTTCAAGACTCCAATGGGAAGCTGCTTTCATTCAGGTCACACAGGTCTTCCCTGGGGCTAATTGCAATGGATATTTTCAACTTTATATTAGTTGACCTGTGGATGGATTTAGACTTCGCTTACTGTGCTCTTCTTGGTTTTGAAAATGTACATCCTACTCCCTCTCTCAGACTTATTTTCCTTTATCCAAGCTTTAAATGTTGACGTTCCTTGAGATTCTGACCTGGAGACTCTTTTCACTCCATCTTCTTCCTGGTAATCTTCATCTACTCTTGAGTATTGAAGGCCATCCTTAGACTGAGGACTAATATCAGTTTCTCTAGCTCAGAAGTCTCTGTGGAGCTCCATCCCTAGAGACTCACTGTTCTAGACATCTTCACTTGATTGTCTTTTAGACATCTCAAACTCACCATGTGTGATACTTCATTTCTTTCCTAAATTACTTAGCCTTTTAAAATGACTTCTAGCCCACAGCCTTGGCACTCTCCAATCTACTCTCCACAAGTACCCAAGGAAATCAAATGTAAATCTGGTCATATCACTTCTTTGGTGTGCCCCACATGAAATCCATCACTGACTTCCAAATCCTAAGGATAAAATCCAAACTCTTTATATTTTCTCAGGCCCTCTAAGATTTGTCACCCATTTTTTTGTAGGCTTTATCTTTTTCCTTGTCTCCGTCGTGCTCTATGCCCAACTATACTGAACATTTCCTTTTTCTGTTCTTCAGGTGCACTCTAGTATCTTTTATCCATTTGGATGTAGTATTTGGAATTATCCTGCCTGGAACATCCCTCCTTCCTTTTTGTCTCCATCATACTCTAAATTTCATTTCAGTTGTGATGTTCCTTCCTCTTAAAAGCCTTTCCTGGGGTTGGCCCGGTGGTGCAGTGGTTAAGTTTGCACGTTGCCCTTTGGCAGCCCAGGGTTTGCCGGTTTGGATCCCGGGTGCAGGCCTATGCACTGTTTGGCAAGCCATGCTGTGGCAGGCATCCCACATATAAAGCAGAGGAAGATGGGCACAGATGTTAGCTCAGGGCTAGTCTTCCTCGGCAAAAAAGAGGAGGATTGGTGGCAGGTGTTAGCTCAGGGCTAATCTTCCTCAAAAAAAGAAAAGCCTTGCCTGACTCCCTCCCCCAAGGACTGGATTGGACATCCTTGTGCTCCCATAGCTGCTTTTATTTTCTCATCACAACACTTGGATACGTGCTGCTATAACAGCTTTCTCACTTGTCTGTATTTGCAATATAATATAAGTCAGGGGGCACAATTTCTGAAGCATTGGGTGCCCAATTGAAATTTTTGCAGAAACCAAAAATAATTTAAAATTCAATGTAGTTAAGATTACATTATAATTCTCTTAATTTACTACATTATGTCATTCATTCATAAAAGTATTTATTTGGAATTGTATGGAGGTGGTTAAGAGGGCAGACTCTGGGGCGGCTAGATTGATTGGGTTCAAATCTCAGCCCTACCTGTATGATTTATCATGAGATTGTTTAAGATTAATTATGCCATAGGTCCTTATCCACTAATTAGGAATAATAATAATAGTATCTACTTTATAGGAATGCTGTATTATATTAGTTATTAAATATAAAGTGATTAGGACAGTACCTGGCTCACAGTGAGCACTGTGCAAGTATTTACTATTGAGCACTGCTAGGTAAAGTATATACAGTGGTCAAAAAACACACAGCATCTGTCATCATGGAACTTATAGCTAGTGTGGGAAAGACACATTTAAGAAAAAAAGATTACTTTCCTTGGGAGACTCTAACACATTTCTTATCCTCACCCTACCCCGCTGCCCGTGATATCTGGGGTCTGTCCAAGTACTAAAGTAGAATTTTATAGTTTCACTGGGAATTGTTTTGATACACACAATCGTTTTAACTCCAGGGTTCTTGGATGTCCTTAGCTTTCACAAATTTGCCTCATAGCCACTTCATAGACTGTGTGGAGGATGAAGACCCACTCTAGGGAAACACCTTTCCCCTGGTCTTTGCCCTGGAAGCAATAGTTAGTCTACCAAGTTTGTCTTCAGCCCAGAGCCACAGCCAATCTATACTGCATTTTTTTCTGCAAATTGTAATAAAATACTCTCTTTCTACCAGGAAGAGTGAGAAAAAAGTTGCCCTTCTGAGCAAGGAACAGCCTCCTAGGCATACAAATTAAGGAGCACGTCAAGAAAAATGTGTGTTTAGAGGGAACCTAGGGCAGCTTCAAGGAGCAAGACTGTGGGAAGAATGAGTTGGATTTCATTCTTACTGTGCTCAGGATGCTGTTGTTCAGGGCACCAAATTCTCGTGAAATGCGGCAGCGCTGCTTCACACTGTGGACTTGTTTGCTTCCCAGACTTCATGTGACCTAAACTTCTCCTTTCCTGCCCACTGTCAACTCCATAAGCAGCTTGCAATGCTTTGGGTATCTTCTCAGTTTCCTCCAATATCTTTTTATGTCTCATGTTTTCAGAGCTCTGACCAGTGCTTTCTAAGGTGACAGCCTTGGTCCATTCTACCCTGCAAAGTAGCATAGTTAGATGGTGAAATGGAACCTCAAGAGGGTTTTACATTAGCCCAAGGAAGTAAGTAAGGTGCTGTTGGACATTTAAGGCAGAAAAGTTTTGTTTTTGTTTTTTTGAGGAAGATTGACCCTGAGCTAACGTCTGTTGCCATTCTTCCTGTTTTCGCTTGAGGAAAATTGTCCCTGAGCTAACATCCATGCTAATCTTCCTCTGTTTTGTCTGTGGGACACCTCCACAGCATGGTTTGATGAGTGGTGTGTATATCCACACCCAGGATCTGAACCCACGAACCCCAGGGCATTGAAGCGGAGCTCGTGAACTTAACCACTACGCCACCAGGCTAGCCCCCAAGAAAAGCTGTTTAGTGGCTTGTGTTGTTGATATCATCTAGGATGAACTAACAATTGGAAGTCTCAGTTGAAGTATCCAGATTTCTCTGGTGAGCCTTCCTTGAACCTCTCATGCTGAGTAAAGGAAGATGAACTTCATATCAATATTAGTGAGTAAACACCTAAAAATAATAGGGAAGAGAATTAATAAATACTTATTCTGTATGTTGAGTATGTCAGATTTGGAAAATAAAAGTAAAGAGTACTTTAAAAATCTATTTATTTATCATTTTTAAAGTATTTTCATATATTTTATCTTCCTTAATGTTCAAAATAATCCTGGGGGAGAGGCAAATTAGACATTATTATTGTATAAGCACAGATACTTTTCACACATCTGCATTGGTCCATTAAATAGAAAATATGAGATTTAGCCTATCTCCAAACATTGAATCTCTAGGGAAGAGGAAATTAATTCTAATAGAATTTTAATAATTTATTTGTTTTTATTCACCAGAAATTACTTTCCTAAAATCTGAATAAATGTCCAAAAGACAAGAACAATTTACATTTGGGTACCCCAAAGAAACAGATAAATTTCAAGCAAAAATAATCAAGATACGATAGTATTTCACTTCAAAGCAGTAATATTGGCCCTGTCTTGTCTAGTTATGAATCAGAGCTAATGAGGGATATGAACTTAGAACTAACGCTCTAAATCAAACTTTAAAAGGATGCTTTGTCATTTTGTTAGCAGCAGCTATTAATGATTCGAGAGCCTCTATTTAGCTAAAAAAATACAGTCTGTCCTTTTGGTTGAATGAGCATTACTATCTTACAAGACGTAACTCTACTACAAGAGGTAATTGCAACTAATGGCTACAAAAGAATTTTCATTGTATACTCTTTTGGGAAAGTTTTCTTAGTGATGGTTCAATTCATGCTGAAAGCCAGCAGGCATTCTCAACCTGATAGATGTTTATACAAATTTTAAAATGACATTACACTAGAATAATTCAGCAGGTCTGAAGTTTTAGGTATACATAAAAAATAAAAGCTAGGTAGCTTAAGGACATTCCTGTAATGCAGTAGCTCTAATTTTATTTAAAGTAATTTGTTACAAATTTGTTTTTTCTACGTTTCTTCCTTGGTTTTTAAAAAGTGAAAGCAGTAGTGAAGTAATTAATGGGTGCTCCCAAACATATTCAGCGAATATGTCTTTGATCTGGATTATTGTGAAAACGTAAAACAAATTTTTCTAACATGATAATGGCAAACCATATTGTATTTTTGAGTGCAAAGTGGTTATGTATGGAAAGTGAATATAAAACATTGCTCAGGTTATTCAATGTTCCAGAACTCTGAATGTTATGAAAAGTGTTCCGGATGCTCTCTCAGCTTTCATGTTTCATAATAAAATGTAAGAAAACATTTCCCCAAATGTTGGTAGTTGAGAATTCCTAGAGTACAGTGACAACTATACAATTCCAAACATCTTTGGAAATTATTTTTTGTCTAGCTATGAACATGCATATTTCTCATTATGCTGTTGCCAGAACCATCAATTCCTTGATCTAGAAACAAATAATTTTTTAAAAAGTATAAATTCTGGACAAACTGAGTAAGAATATCCTATTATTTTATAGGGTTATATTTATAGCTAACCTTTCCCTTAGAGCTTTTGCCCTTGTTAAGACATTTATGTAAGAATCTTCTGAGCTCCCTTGAAATTACAGCTAAGGAGCATTGTTGGTGACCTTGGAGAATCTGAGCTCTAAACTCTGAAACAGGTCACAGT